>NC_143416.1:13680416-13987833 GCF_059467195.1 Physcomitrium patens | reverse complement strand
CATTTATAAAAGTCCTCTTTCTTTATATTTTCACAGTATACTCATGTTACAACACGACAACGTGAAAGAATATCCCTAAAACATTTTTCTTCACATTTTGTCAAAAATCCATTACCTCCAATATTTAACCCATCTAATGTTACATGCATAAATTTATGCCGTATCTTCCTTAGATCTCTTAGATTTGGTTGTGTCGATGCTCCACTTATCATTTCTTCACAATCACATGGTATTGGCAAAGCCACTGTTTGACCTTCTTTGCTACTGATTTATACTTAGTTTCAACATATACCTCTTGGTGACTTAAATTTTCTTTAAATCCTTAAATTTCATCATAAAATTCTTTAGAACACACATTAATAACTCTATTTTTTACTTGTAACCCACATTGTAATAGATAATTTAATTCCTCCATAGTATCTACAAAACTTACTTCTTCATATGTTCCTGAAATAAATTCATTTTCAACCAATTCTCTATTTTCTTTCAAATTTTTCTCTATATTTTTAATATAACATCTGTCCCTCTTTTCCATTTTCTCAATAGTCTTTTAAGTCAATACACAATCTTGTGTCATCCCAATAAGTCCGGTAGATAATAATTCTTTTTTTAAATTAAGAGGGAGCATTTCTTTCTCTAATCCATTGCAACCCTGCTTTACAATGGTGTGTGGTAAAAATCCTCAAGGTCTTCAAATTTCTCATTTGATATTGGTTTCTCTCTCAACTTATCATGATTTCTCTCATGATTAGCACAAACAGTTAAAAATTGAACTGCTTTCATCCCATCTTGGCTTTTTATTCTTACATAAGCTGAACCATCATCCATTATTTTTTTTTCCATTCGTGTGGAAATAATATATGGTTGTCCTAATATAATAGGGTATATAGACATGTCTTGCACAAAGAAATTTTGTTCATGAATAACATCTCCAATTTTCACTTTGATATTTGGACATGCTCTATACAAATCTCCCTTTGAATTATTCGTAGCTCTTATCATCCACCCATGTTCAGTATCAATAGGCCATTTTCTCTTGTTATATAATTCTTTTGACATCAAATTGATTTCAGAACCATGATCAATTAATGCTACAACTGGTTCTTCTAAATTTCCCAATTTTATTAAAGACTTCGTTGTAGCCCTTGCCCAATGACTTCTAGAATAATGGCTAGAAGCTTAAATGATATCTTCTTTTTCTACAAACCTTACTCGCAAGTCATCTCCAAAATTTTGTATTTCATCTTTTTCATCTTCATTTCTTTCCATTGTTCTTGTTCCTTGTGCATTTGATGTCATAGAGTCTCCTATAGATTATCATTTTCTCTTTATTGTATCAATAATAACTTTATGAAACTTACGCTTTGTAATTCCTAGAATTTCAATAATTATGAATTCAACCTTTTCACTTAAAATCCGCTCCTCCAATACCTTCTTCAAATCTGTAATTGCTTCAATATCTAATTGTAATTTATAAGCAGGAGCCTTTGCTTTTTCTTTTCCAATTTTCCTCTCTTTTGTAGAAATGCTCTCCATTGTCTCTTCATGTATAGGATTCTTTTGTTGTCGTGCTTTTTCTCCCCTTGTAATTCTTTTTGAGGGCCCTTCATTATTTTCATCTCTCCTTCATTCTTCTTCTATTAATGCTTCATGTTGACTCCTTACAATATGAGCATATACAGATAGTCTATCTACTGGATCATTCCACCCAATAATTTGTCGAATGTTATTACCAACACGTTTCAAATCATCTCTAGTAAAATTTCCCTTTTCAGCATACCTCATTGCACTTGTCCACAAAGAACTAGATTCTACTGGAAACTCCAGGTTTATACTTAAAAATCTACTAGGATCTGCTTCCACCCAATATGTTGATGCTTCATTACTTGAGATTGTCTGCACTTTAAAAGTATCTCCAATAAATAACTTTATTTCTCTTTTACCAAAATTTATTTCCAATTTTTCTCCATTTTCTTTTGAGTGTATCATACCATCTTTAAAAAAAATAACTCCTTTACGTAATGCCTCTGTAAATTCTTCACATTCTTTCCTCGAGTAATCTATGCTGTCACACCACATGCATCTATGTACTACACCCTCTATTGGCCTTGGTCTTTATTTTGTTGATATTCTTGATGATTGACCTTTCTCTTCAAGTTTTGTAAATTTTATTTGCAAATCTCTCATTCCACGTATGATTTCATCAATTCCTGTTTCTTCTTTTTTTGATGTAGCCATTGAAGGTTGAATTAAAGATGTCGGATGGATACTAGACACCTTTATCTTAGATGGTTGTAATGGTCTTTGATCACCCTCCATATCTTTTCTCTTTTTTCTTTTTGTCATCGTCCTTACAGCATCCTCTACCCTTTCTCAATTTGTTGTCAATCCTTCATCTTCTTCTTTATCTTCAAGCAGGAATTCCAACTTCTCTTGCCACTTTCCATCAACTGCTTGAAGAAAGAGCTCCACCTTACTTGGATTCAATAACTATCTTTCTTTCTTTGATAAAGAAGAATATTTCTTTTCAAACTCCCTTAATAATTCTATTGCTAGAAGATCCTTCTTTGGCCTTTCAATCCATTCAAAAAAAGACCTTTTTGTAATCCTATCACTATCTTCTAAGAAAAACCCATCCTTTAAAGCTTGAGAAAATTTCTCCCATGAACCTCCAAAGTGTTGAATAAGAAACTTAACTTGATTTCTTATCTCTCATGCAGAGGCTAATTCAAATAATTGAACCATCTCACTTTATGAAATACGCTTCAATTCCATTTCCTTTACATAATATCTTAAATATTTTGTAATATCCTTTCCTTCAAATTGATCGATCTTATCCTGTCCGCTTGTAATGCTTTGTTAGCCATACTCTCTTTGCGATCGTTAACCTGTTGCTCTTGTCCAAACCCTAAACTCTAGTCCAAACCCTAATCCAAACCCTAAATCAAATCCTAATCAAATCTTAAATCCTAATCCAAATCCTAATCCAAATCCTAAACTCTAATCCAAATCCTAAACCCTAAACCAAACCTTAAATCAAACCCTAACCAAATCCTAGTCCAAACTCTAATCCAAACCCTAAATCAAACCATAATCAAATCCTAAACCCTAATCCAAATCCTAATCCAACCCTAAACTTTAATCAAAATCCTAAATCCTAAACCAAACCTTACAACAAACCCTAATCCAAATCCTAAATCAAACCCTAAATAAATCCTAAACCCTAATCCAAACCCTAATCCAAACCCTAAATCCTAATCCAAACCCTAATCGAAATCCTAAACCGAACCCTAGCCAAACCCTAATCCAAATCCTAGTAATTCCTATGACAGATTTAAACCTCAATATCTAATGAATAAACCGTTGATCTCAATTCAAAATTTGCACACTTCTTAAAAATCAAGTTCAAAAAAAGCAAATTTTTTTTGAAAAAGATCGGAGTTACCAAATTGACGAAACCCTCAAAAATGTGTTCGGGTGTTAGCCAACCTTCTTCTCTAATCTTGTTGCCAACCTTCCAGAGCCAATTTCTCTTCTTTGCGCCATTCGATTGGTTTCAAATTTCTCATGGATATAAGAAAACAAGTCTAATATCCTCTCACACAAGTTTTACTCCAATCCAACTAGTAGATTGCATGAAATCTTAAAAACCCCCACTGGACCTAAAATTCTACTTTCTGAGACCTTGACTCTTTTAAACCTCAATGTCTCTCAGTTAGATCAAGCTCAAATTCACAACATGTATTCAACACAACTATAACCATAAATAAAAAAAAACTTCACTCATAGATCTGCAACAAAACTCTCGAAATCACTCAAAACATAAATCCTATTTTATTTCATAAAACTCAAGTCATCCGAAAAAAACTCAACTTTGCAAAGCTCTTACAAATTCATATCAACTCCAAATCACCCAAAATCAACGCCCATAGAAATCCTATCCAATCTTTTCTCAAACCCTACTCTCCGATCTGCCAAAGAGTCCCGGAGTCGTCGTCGAGACTCGGTTTTGTGCATCAGGGTCTGATTTCGACCCTGGTTCATAACCGGCCTTTTCTGGGTATCAATATCTAGTTTTTCTAAGTAACTTTTTTCTAGAATTTACTCTTAACTTTCTTCTAAAGATTCCTATATCATTTATTTTTCCAATATACTTTGATTTGCCTTACTTATGGTACTAAAAAGTAAGTAGAAGTCACCTTTCTAAAAGGCAGCATTGGTACCTTTTAATTTTTCTATCCCTTTGGCTATTAACTATATTTCCAAGATAATTTGTTCTAATACTTTGAACTAAGATCTCTTAAATTATAATAATCTCCACATTCTTTCACCTATTAATCATGTTACATCACGACACCATTTTGTACAACTAATTCAATCATTTGATCTATGAAATTGACTATCCTAGAAATGATTAATCTACTTTAGTAATATCTTACAAAAATAAATTTTTATCCATTATATATAACCCCATTCCTAACTGTGCAGCGTCTACGTAAATACAACATTGATACATATCTAAAAAAATTACTTAACAAAATTCTACAAAATTGCTATCCCTCTGGCCCACCCAAAGGATCAACTTCCGCATTATTTGTCATTAGTTCCACCAATTTTGGTTCCAACTGCAAACTTTGATTATCCTCCAATCCTTCCATCGGCTCTTTCTTCAACTGGATTGAAAGGTCTTTATTGTACTCTTCTAATTCACAAACTAGATCCTAAAATTTCAAAATCTGGGCATCTCTCAATTCGAATTAATGCTGATGCTAACTCGTCCATTCTAGAACTTCAAAAACTGGCATCATTGATACTTGTGACTGACCAATATTGACTAAATCATTTGTCAATTTTGTCACCTCAATATTCAAAGCCTCGATTTTAGCCCTCAACCATTCCAATTCACATTTGTACTGGTTATTGAATATCACTTTTTCTTACACTAATAACTCTTCTTTTTCCCATTTTGCTTATAATTGGAACCTAACTTTCTCCCATTTAAAATCTCATGTCTGGCAATTCTGGAGCAATTCTTCATATTGATCGTCTATGATCCATAAGATGTGTTTTTTAACTTTTGTCTAAGCTTCATGTTTTTGTAAAAACCTCTATTCCAATATTAACTTTGACTTTGCATTCTCCTGGATAATCCGTTCTTTTTCTGTAATTCTTTGGTTCTGTTCCAATATTACCTTTTTACTTGCCTCCAATTCTTGTTTGACACTGCCTTCTGTATCTAATGCTCGTACCATGTAATGTATTTATAAAATATACTTTAATAAAATATTCTTAAGATGTATGCTTTTTAATAGTCGGCCATATGGAAATACCAATTGATTGATATCTAACAAAATCAAGACTTCATTCTCTTCCTCCAATGTCGAACGAATTGGAGTTGATTCTAGTACAAGTTCTGGAATTGCCTCCTGAGCCAATGTACGACTAGATTCTTCAATTTTATATACTACAACCTCAAAATTTGTAGTCAATGCTATTAAATTCCATTCACCTTCTTGAAATATTGGCAAGGATATATTTTTCTCCGCTATTGGCATTGCTTGTCTTAATATAAATGTAATCATAACATACACATAGTTGAAATAGAGCAATGCTATAAACTTTTTTATTTTTTGCTTGATTCCCATTTTTACATTAATATGGATTATTACATAAGCTGTCTAATTGAATACAATGTTGTTAAATATCTCTATTACTAAAAATAATAATTATCTTGACATATATGTTTTCTGTTGATATAAGCCTAAATACCTCAATATAAAGTTCAACCATTCTATGAACTCTAATATAATTGCTTCAATTATCTGCCAACCTTGGTTTTTCTCAAATGATGACATTCTACCTTTGAAAAATCCTCCTGGGCTAAAATTACTTGAGTCAAGCACATCCATCGCAAACTCTCCAATTCAAAGATATAGCACCTTTTCTAGGATCTTTTCATCAATATCGATAATGTATCCTTGTACTACGCTCAATTCATCTTCTAGGTCATAATTCACGATATATTCTTCTATTAATGCCACATTAATTCATAGCAAGCTATTTGATCTTTACAAGAATTAAAATATTTTTGCATTTCAAAAATCTCATATTTTTTTTAGTATTCAATAGGTCTCTAATTTCATAGGCTCCATATTGGTAATGATTACTACGGATGGTGGTCCCAAATTACGTTTAGCTTTCATATTTCAGCCACTTTCTTCTCTGGCTGTAGCTCTCTTTGTACTCTCAATCTCCATGATGTACACTCTGCTAAGCTTTTAACTGTCAATACTACTCTCTAGTACTCCCAAAACATAAGAAATTTCAACACAAAAAAATAACAATAGAATGCGATACAATAGAATCACCTTGAATGGATGTCCCACTCTTATTCTTTTACATAGTGGTGATAAGAACAACATGTTATCCATACTATACATTTCTCTTATCTTCCTATTTGACCTACTATTAATTATATCTCTAACTGTCTTTTTAGCCACCTCTATACCTTAGTCAACTTATACCAATAATTATAGCCCAAGAAAAATTTAAAATATATCTCGAGTTTTAAGTATAATACAACCGTAATTGATTCTCGATAATAAGTGTACTAAATTGATGGCCCATAAAATCTTCCAATTGGACTGACCCATTGAAAAATCCTTCAACCACTCAATACGGACTATGCCATCAAACTTGAATTTTTTTTAGAAAAGTATTAAAAAAACTATCTTAAAGTAAGATCAAATCATTGGGTATAAAATTCTTAGGTTGCAGTTTATTATTGTAGTAATTCTTTTGTCATTTTTGGGTAGCTTCCATCATTAAAAGAGCAATAGGCCGAATTTCATCTAATTCTTCTAATTTTGCCAATTGGTATTGCACTGACTCTTTATCACTCAGTTATTTATCTAGTATAAACTGTAAACTTTGGAATTCCAGTTCAATGGATAAGATCACTTCTTGTCCATAAACCAATTTGAATGGAGTGGAATTGGTTGTCACTTTATACGCTATACAATATGCCTGTAAGGCTGCAAATAATTTGATATCCTAATCCATGCTCATCCCCAAAATAGTCTTAGTTAAGATCTTGGATAAAATACCATTGGTCTTTTCTGTTTGTTGATTAGCTCTAGGATGATGTGGAATTATTTTCCTATATTTGATCTCGTACATGTCCATCAAAGCTATAAGTATAGAGTTAATGAAATGGGTTCTTTGATCTTTAACCAATTCTTTGGGACATCCAAACTCAGTGATAATATTCTCGTATAAAAATATGGTGATAGTTTTTATATTATCATATCATATTATAACAACCTCTGTCCATTTTGTTACATAGTCTGTGGTGACTAAAATATATTGCTTCTGCCCATGTCTTGATGCTAGTGCAATTAATCCAATAAAAATAATTTTCTATTTTTTAAATAGTACTTGGACTAAAATTGATACTAATGGCATGGCAGAAGTGCCAATTGGTCAATGAATTCTTTGACATGGATCACATCAGCAAATATATTGGTATACATCTGAAAACATTGTTGGCCACCAATATCCAATCATTAAAGCTTTCCAAGCAGTACTATCACCAACAAAATGCCTTCTACAACTATCTAAGTGGCAACCATCAAATATCGATTGTACTTCACTTTGAAAGATATAGTGTTGTAAAATGCCATCCTTTCCTTGCTTATACAAAGCAACACCAATCATTGTATATGATGTGCTTTTCAAAATTAAGCATTTCTTAAGCTTCTCGCTAAATATAAGTAAAAATATTTGAAATATTAAAAATTAAATTATTTCACTATATTCCAATGAAATCAGATCTAGAGCAAATAAATTAGTATTGAAAAGTACATTAGGGACAGGTTCATTGCCCAGGATATTGGGCAATCTAGATAAATGGTCAACATTTGCATGGTTCTTCTCAAGTCTTACGATAGTAGTAAAATTGAATTTCTATAGTAGTAATACTCATTTAGCAATGCGTCTACTCAATTGATGATTATTAATCATATATTTTAAGAAATCATGATCTACATAAAATATAAATGGATAACCCAGCAAATAATGCCAAAATTTTTGAACTGAATATATCATGTCCAAAGTTTCCCATTCAATATTAGTGTAATTTTATTCAAAAACCACCAATTATTGATAGACATAATATATTAGATGATCGAAGTTGTTTTCATCCTTTGACTTAATACAAATCCAATAGCAATATTTGATGCATCAACATACACATGAAATGGCTTTGTCCAACAAGAGGCCACTAATACTAGTGCAGATACCAATTTTTGCTTTAATTCTTCAAACGCCACTATACACTCCTTAGTCCAATAGAGGTTTCTTTAAAAGATTAGTCAAAGATTGACAGATGGCTGTAAGTCAATGAATAAATTGTCAATAATAACTGATATGGCCAATGAAACTATGAACACTCAACACTGTCTCTAGTCTTGGCAGATTCATTATGTGCTGAACTTTATCTGGATCAGTGGCAATATTGCTTTTAGAGACTATGTGTCTTAAGAGTTTTCTAGACAGAATGCCAAATTGGTATTTATCAGGGTTCAACGATATCCCATATATAGCACATTGATCCAAACATTTGCTTAGGCAATTCAAATGATCCTATTTTATACTGAAAGTACAAAAGTCATCTAAAAATATCTCCATAAATATTTGTAAGTAATCTTGGAATGCTTAAGTCATCACCCTTTGAAACGTGGCTGGAGCATTATATAACTCAAATGGCATAATGCGATAAACAAATATTCTCAAGTCCATAGTGAAAGTAATCTTTAGCTGATTTTTTTTTATAATTTTAACTTGATTATAATCAAAAAATCAATCTAAAAAATAATAACATTCATGCTTTATGACGGCATCCATTATGCTATCTGTGAAAGGCAATGGAAAGTAATCTTTCTTGATAGCCGCATTTAGTTTCCGGAAGTCCTAACAAATTGTGATTTTTCTATTCTTCTTTGGTACCATCACGATTCAAAAAATCCTTTCATTGTTTGGTACTGGATAAATAAAATCAACCTCAATAAGCTTATCTAATTCTTCCTTCATTGTTAGGAAATATTTTGGATTAAGGCGGTGTTACCTCTAATGGACAAGTTTAACATCCTCTTCTAAAATGATCTGATTCTCACACACTTTCGCAAGGATACCTTTCAAATTAGCATAAGTCCAAGCAAAAGTGGATTTATGGTGAATGAAAAATTCTTCTCAACATGTCAACTCTTGATCTTAAATATCTTTGTAAATTTTAATTGTTCAAAGTATTTTATTTGTTGCCAAATTAATGATTTAATATAAAGGTTCAGCAACCTTTTCCTGTTTCAACTTCCTTATAGGTTCTGATCTATTTGTCAAGTCCAACATATTGGAGATACTCAATTTTGATTCTAGTGCACTAACCTGATACACATCATATTTGTTCATCTAATCTGTAATAACATGATTGAAATTTTCCATATCCAATGGATATATCAAATATTCTCTCAATCCTCTACACTAATATACCACCCCATGGTACTAAGCTATCTCGAAAGATGCTCTCTCCTTTGGTGCAACAGCATCTTCATTAGAACTAAGCTCATCGTCAGATGTCAATTTAGATATTGGCATTTGAGATTTCCCATGATAGTGTATTAGGTACATTTATAACACCATCTTATCTCTTCTTTAATCGATCATCAAAGCATTATGATCTCAATTATTCTTGGCTTTCACTTGATAAAGCTAGAGTCGTCTCAATAACATCAGATATGATAGAGTTGAATGTTGTAATTATAAAATATTATTATCTATTTTGTATTCAATATCGACAATTATGATTTGAATATTATGCAAGATATCCATTGGTTTAACTCAGCTATGATCTGCCATCCTGGATACCAATATTGTAGATACTAAATGTACTAAGTCTAAAACATCCATTGTATCTACATTCATTAAATTGATACTAGAGCCACCATCCACTTAGACTCTAAAAATCATAACATAGTCTATTGAAACATCGATGGTTGGCCTTTCTGGATCAGGGTTCAAAATGACCTCATGAACTTCTTTGTTGTATTCTTGACGCCATATTAATAATGAATTCAATATAGAACAACACTTTGGTGCTACTGTTAGAAGTTACTTCATTGAAATAGAACGTTGAATAGCATCTAGATCTTTCAGAATATCATAAGGCTCCATGTTAAAAGTAATTTCTAATGCCCCCTTTCTTTTCATTTGTTTCAGCTTTATCCCTTAAGGTAATATATTTTTCTTTTTCGGACTCAAAATTGAAACAATTGAAGGAGCTTTCTTAAAATATCCATCCATAAAAAGATCTTTTAATGGATAAGACATCTCTTGGAACTATACAGAGGATGGAACAAGTTTAAACTGAGTGAAAACCTTAGGGGTTGAAACCTCATTCGTTTGCGTAGATAGACGAAGTCTCATCATTGATAAAATGCCTATTATAGGAATTGGATTTGATATTACTATAATTAGATTGAATTGGTCCTTTATAAGTGGTTCATCCAAGTGTTGAATTGATCTTTTTTCTTGTTGTTGGCTCCTAGTGAGTATTGCTTGGACACATTCTACGTAATTTATTAGAAAATCTCAGGAATCTCAATTATTATCATCGATCTTACTTTGTAGCTAGATCTATTGATCATGGTTGTTGAAATTGAATGGAGCATTACACTGCTGATATATATGCCCCAACTATTTAGAATTTCTACAATAATAACAATGAAGTGGTCTTCTTCCACCTCCATAAGACGTATTGGGTGTCTCCACTGATATATACCTACTCAGCTTATTCCAAATTAAATTAGTAAATGATCTCAGTGTCTTGTTGGTACGGAGGACACTCAAATCAATTGCGATGATGGAAAATATTGTTGATATCTCGGTTGTTCTTTCACATAGTTATGGAAGTTTAATGCAAAATTTGGATTGTAATTTGGACCTTAAAAGTTATTAAAGGTATAATTTTGCTTATTTGAATAATTTCCATTCCAGCCAAACGTATTTCTTGTTTGCACTTGATTGACATCTCACTGAGTGGGTGGGATCATGGTTTGATTACTAAACTATTGTTGTTTTTTCCAATTCCAACAATTAGCTGCCAAATGCTTTCCTCCATAGAATGTACATTGCACCATCATTTGTAGAGGAGAGGGGCATTCGGTCACCAAATGAACTTAGCCTTTACAATTATTTTACTATACATTGGACCTAATATTGGTAGATTTTTACCTCTTTTCTTTATCCTTTGCCATATTGACTACCATTTCTTCTATTTTTTTAGTCAAATTTAATAACAATGTTTCATTAGAATCCTTCAAAGCTGATACTATTAATAACTCTATCATAATCAATAGTTGCTACTGATAAGAGAAGTATGGAGATTGCAATGTTTTCATATTTGATGGTATAGCTTGTAACAAGGTGATATTAACTATTTCCTATGTATTGGCAATTAAATTAACTCTTGTATCAAACATTCTTGGATAACTAACCACTACTCCATTCCATGCTGGGATTTGATAACCTCCTTGAATTAGAATCATAGTGGCTCCCATAGCTAAAAAATTGGTCATAATAGCATTCTTCCCAAATCTTGGCTCAATTAAAAGATGCAGTTATCGTATTTGATTGAGCCTCTTTTAGAATTTTTTTTAGTTTGAGTGGTTACAATCCATTGATTAATATGGATAATACAAAAGCCTTTGGCATTTGGTGATTTTACCACTTGCAGAGTATATCTACTATACGGCCATAGTACAATTCCACTACTTCTCTTGGACTCATTTTGTTATTTATTAATCTTTCTTGAAGTTGATCCTCAAAATCAATTAGGCAAAAATGGATTAAAAATGTATTCTTCAATGCTTCTCAATTAAAAAATTGATCCACCAGTTGGTGGTTATAGCATTAAAATATCATATCTTTTAAGGTTGTTGGCAGCCATTGCAACCAAATATCTTGAGTTCTATCATTATTGGCTATACATGCGATCTAAAATTGAGATAGGTATTGATCTGGATCTGCATCTGGCAAGTTCCTAAAAGTAAGTAATAGAGCCATGCTAGTTGTGTGATTGCCCACATCACTCATTTGGACTGCTATTGGAAATGCTAGACCACTCATTGTCATTGAAGAGGACAATGTGCCACTTAATCTCTTATTAAAATAGCCAGTGCCTTCTACAAATATCTTTTTAAACTTTTTAACCTCCTCAATTTACTATTATTATCCCTAAATAAGTTTATTATTTGAATTAGAAGTAATAATGATGGATTTTAAAATACGCTGAATTGGCCTTTATCAACAAGCAATTTATGCAATTCTACAAAATTAGTTTTGATAGACTTGGTAATTTTTGCTATTGAAAAGGTATCCAATGGAGTACCCAATTCCTTTGTGTTTCTTCCACTTGCAGCTAACAAGTTCAAAAGATATGCTGGACTATTGATAAAGTTTTTTGCAAGTGCTCTTGGTAATTTACTCAATGGTATATATGTCTAAAATATTAGAGGTCAATCAACTTGTGGATATGCTCGAATATACTGACAAGTATGCAACCATGGCTTAATTCAACTTTGTCGATGCTTTTTTTTTAACTTTAGTACTTACTCATTTTGCAACACATTTCTTATTTGCGCTCTCTTGTCTTTCTTTTGACTTACATATTTTCTTTATTGCAATTTTTTTATTCTTTATAATCATAATCTTTCATTATATATTGCTCAATTTGCCTCCTATCTCTCATTTAACTACACATTTATTTTTACTTTTGAATCAATTTTGATTTTTTAACCTCTTTGTGCAACATCCAAAACTTACTTGTTTGGCAATTAATTCTTAACATTCAATACTATTATTGATCTTTGGCAGTGGTGCCAAAACGTAATTATCGTTTTACTTATTCTATAAATTTCTTTCAAAATAAACCTATTGAGGGAGATTTGAACGCAAAGAAAGACTAACTGCATGAGCTTATATGTTAGGATCACACAATTAACTATATTTTGAACCACTAAAATATCAAAGAATATCACAATGCTTTCTCTTACTAATAATAATCCTTCATTAATTGATAACAACAAAGTGTAATCCTCCACTTTCTCAAAAGATTACTCAAAATATACATATATTCCCTCCAATACTAAAAATAATAGACTTCCACTCCAACCAATCTAGCTTCATATAATTTTTGTAATCACAGACTTCTTTTGTCAAAATATACAACTCTCAACAAACAACTGATCATAATCTTTCATCCATAATCAATCTTCACAAAATCTGATAATAATCTTCTAATATCTTCTCATAGTAATTCAATCACATAATACTTTCATTACATACTCAATATCTTATAAATTAATTTGTGATTTATTCCACAGATTCACTTCACAGTAATCAAAACCTAAAACAACAAAACAAATAAGAGATAGCACCAAGCTTATCCCGGCTCATGACTATTACAGTCTGGTCCCATCAAAATCTACTTCAACTACTATATACTTATCCCTCAAATCTCACATTTTAATCGTCATTTTCTATATAACAATTTTGTACAACTAATTCAATCATCTGATCTATTAAATTGACTATCCTAAGAATAATTAATTTACTTTACTAATATCTAACAAAAAAGAATTTCTATCCATTCTACAATATGTAGTTGTCTTCATTGATGATATTCTTATACACAGTAAAATTCCTAAAAAATATAAATAACATTAACGAAAAAAACTATGTCAGCCACAAGATAGTCACTTCTATTTCAAGCAATCAAAATATGAACTTTGGAAGTCAATAATCACCTTTTTGAGGCATGTGGTGTCCTCTAAAGACGTGCATATGGAATAAGATAAAATAAAAGTAATAGAAGATTGACCAATCTCTAAGGATGTTTTTAAAGTTTACTCATTTTTAAGCCTTTTTGAATATTGTTGCCATTTTTTTTAGTGTTTTGCTTGCATTACTGCTTCATTGACAAACTTATTGGAGAAGGGTGCTCTATTTGAATAGAAACTAGGACAATAAAGTACCTTTGATAAGTTAAAGGAGACACTTATTACTACTCCAATATTACAATCATATGATCTTAACCTTCTTTGTATACTTGACATTGATGCTTCTAACTTTGCTATTAGAGTGGTCTTTCAACAAGACTTTGGTAGGGACCTTCAACCTGTGGTATATAAATCATGCAAGCTCAAAAGGAAAAAATATAATTACTCTATATGTGATTGAAAGCAATTAGCAATTGTACATGCCATAAAGATTTAGCAACACTATTTGTTGGAAAAGCTAGTGGTTGTTTGGACTGACCATTGATCCTTGCTACATGATTTGGATCTAAAAAATATGAAATGACAAGCTTTGATAAGAACAATTATAAATTTTTGATATCCAATTTGAATATAAGCAAGGGCGACCATATATTGTGCCAAGCCAAACTTAAAAGATAAATGTAGAAATAAGTCAAAAGTTGTTACTATTAGTAGTGTCATTTCTAATTTGACCAAAGAGGCAGAATGGAAGAAAGCTACGTATTGGGATACTTATTTTAAGATATTTAGTAATGGGCTAAAAGTACGCAATGTATAATATCAAGATTATACTTTTAATAATGATTTGGTCTATTTCAAGAATCAAATTTATGTACTTGACAATGTTATATTCTAGACATACATATTTTAAGAGAGACATGATATTTCAATATTTGGACATTAGGGATGAGAGAAGACTCTAAAATAAATTCCAAGGATATGATTTTGGACAGATTTGGATCATGTTATTTGAACCTTTATACACTCTTACGAGTCATGTCAATATAATAAAGTAAGTAACATAGCGTCTCTTAAACTTGTACAGTCAATTTTGCTACCTACGGCATGTTGAGAGTAGGTGACTATAGATCTCATTATGTGTTTACCATGGATGCGCCATAATCATACCATGGTTGCCGTCTTTATAGATTGAATTTCAAAGCAACTTCACTTCATTGCGATGGACTTGGATATTGATGCCTTAATGCTTGTACAAATTTTTTTTGATACCATCTTTTATCACCATAGATTACCTTGTTTCAGCGTTTTAGATTGAAATCCATACTTCACAAGAATTTTTTGATAAGCCTTATTCAAGCTACTAGGTACATGACTTGCCATATTTATATCCTTCTATTTCAAAACATATGGGCAAATAGAGCAGCAAATCAGACCTTGGAAGATATGCTGTGGATATTTGTGATGGTTCATCATAATGATTGGGGTGAATACTTGATGCTCTTGGAATTTACTTACAATGATAGTATTCAAGCATGTACTGATTATTCACCATTTTTTCTTAATACCAATTAGCATCTAATTATGCTTACAACTCTTCATTGTCCTATTGACACCAACAACTTGACAATGGAAGAATTTATATAATGGCTTTTAACAACCTTATAAGAAGCACAGTACTGTCTCTTTATTACATAAAATTAAAAGAAGTAGTATGCCCATAAGCATCAGTAATACAAGACCTTCTAATTGAATGATCAAGTATTATTCTTCAATGCCAATATGCCACTTGCTACATCAATTTAAATCCATAAACTAGCACCTCAATGGCTTAAATCTTTCTGTATTTTTGTAGTGATTTCTGATGTCGCATACCTCCTTGAGCTTTTGCCACATATTCAAATCCATCTAGTCTTCTATATTTTGCAATTGAAGGAATTTTATACTAAACTAAAGCACTTTTTGGATCAACATCAATGACTACTACCTCTAGTTGTAGTTGGTGACCAATAAGAATATGAAGTAGATAGCATTTTGGAGCATTGCTTCTTTTGCTGTGGTAGTGAACATAAATAATTTCAATACAAAGCTCTTTAAAAAAGTTATCTTATTCATAATGCAACATAGGAACTTGTACAAAACTTCATCTATTGCCAAGAAATAATTTGGAGATACCATCAAGAGAGAAACAACAATGTTCCATATTAGTAAAGAGAGATTAACTGTAATAAGATATAGATAAGATATTTATATAGGGATAGATAATTAGAACTATGGAAGTTTCTAGAATTGATGTTAGGTTAGTGGACCAAGTAAGATCCATCGTAAAATATCCTAGAAAGAATTTAGGATGGTTATTTAAGTAGGGCCTACCATAGTACAACTTATTTATTATAAAAACTATATCAAACAAGTTTAAAAATATTAGTTACAAAGAAATGAGTGAAGATATTCAAACAAAGAAAAATGAAAATAAATATAGAAGATCTTATTGATAATATAAATCTTTCAAGACAAGAAGATGAATTTCACTTTGGCAGGAAAAATGATGAAGAAGATTTGGATGAAGGCATGGAGAATATAATATGAATTAAACTAAGTTTGAGTTAATTGGTGCATACCAAAGGATGTGTAAGTTTAAAGGAGATGGATATCATATAGTAACAAGACTATATGGTAAAAAATAAAAACATAGATTTTCGTATAGAAGAGCCTAATAGAAAGATGTAGTAAAAAAACAAAGATAGATAATAGGAAGATAATAAAAGGTTTAGTCTTAATACTGCCTTTTAAAAAAAGAGGCTTCTATTTACTTTGTAGGAATATAAATACTTCAAATCTAAATAAATGAGATAAATAATTAATATAAATATATTTAGAAAAGAGTTACTATTAGGTTTAAGTAAAAATCACCTCAAATTAATAAATATTGATATCTAAAGAGGACCAATTATTAACTTGGATCAAAATCAAACCACAAGGCATAAAATTGTACACCTAGAACAACTTCGGGGTTCTTTTGGAGATTGGAGAGTGGAATTTGAGAGAAAACTTATAAAGAAATTTTTAAACATTGGTTTTATGTCAATGAAGTTAATATTCAATTTTTGGAAGATTTTCAAAGTTAGTGATTTTCTTAGTTGGATTAAATTTTAAAAAATAAAATTATGTTTACAAAATTGAGAGTTTTTTAAGTTCTATGGTATATATATAAGTAAATTTTGGGAAATGAGTTGGTGTTTTAGTTGTTAATGTGTGTAAGAATTTTGAAGTCAATTAAACAATTAGATCAAAGTGAATGAAGGTTTTTATGAATTGAGGTCTCAAAAATTGGAATTTGAAGATTAGTGAATATTTTTAAGATCTTTAGCAATTTGTTGATTGGATTGAAATGAATTTTTTTGTGTAGGGACTAAACTTATTTTCCACAATTTAGATTTATTTAGAAGGCCATTCAATAGTTTAAGAAGGAAATATTGGTACTAGAAGTTTAACATTCAAATTGGTATAGGAGGCCAACCAACACCCAAGAAAAATTGAGGATCAATCTTTTATTTTGTAAGTTTGATCTTTTTCAAATTTTGTGTGCTTATTGCCAATTTAATTGTTGAAAGATGTATAAAATCTTAACAAGATCAATGGTATAATTAATAGATATTGAGATTCTAAAAAACTCTAGGATTAAATTAATTTAATTAGAATTTGGTTTAGGATTGTAGAAAATAATTAAGATTAAGAGTTTGTTTAGGATTTAGAATTGTTTAGGATTTAGGATTGTTCAGGATTTAATTAAGATTTGACTTAGGAATTAAGTAAGAAATACTAGAATTTTAACTAAAATTAAATTAACCTTTGATTGAAATTTATTTAATATATATTTAAGATTTTATTCTAATACTTCATTTGAATTTCTTTAAAAAAAATTCATGCTTCTTTTGTAATTTTTTTGAAGTTTCTTTGGATTTCAATAAAGCCTAATTAGAAATTTTATGGTTTAATTGGATTCTATTGGAATTAAAATCTTGTTGTTGTAAAACTCTTTTTGTCACGGTGTCGTGTTGTAACACGAGTATAGCGTGAAAATATAAAGAAAGGGAACTTTTATTAATATTCAGTTACCTCGAATATTGGGAGCAATGACCAACTCCAGTGCAAATACTAAGAAGCCACATTCCGTCACCTCGTTACAGTCAGCCAGAGCATACTGAAATGCTCCGTTCGATTCCAATAACGGGAGTCAGCAGAAAAGGGAAGGACCAATTCAACGATGGGTGAGCCTGGTTCGAAGAGCCAATTGGATCCAATTTCAAGACATCCAATCCAAGTCTTCTTACCCAATATGAGACTTGACTTGGTCGGGCAACCCAATGCGATCCAATTTTAAGACATCCAATCCAGATCTTACCCAATATGAGACCTGAATTGGTCGAGCAACCCAATGCGGTCTAATTGCGAGAACATCCAAGTCTTACTACGGGCCTCTTAGCCAATATGAGACTTGAATTGGTCGGGCGACCCAATGTGGTTCCAATTACGGGGTTTCGATTCTGTTTCAAGCTGTCCTATTCTCTGTGCCATTTCAGGAAACGTTGTTTTCGGTAAAAGGATCTCTTAAAGGTAAAAATGGAGGAAAAAGCTCTAACGGCGGGAACCAATTCCGGATCCAAGATGAAAGATTGAAGAAATTCAGAGGCTAGGATTTGAGAGAGGGAAGAATTAGGGTTAAAGTGGAGGATAGGTTAAGGTTTTGAAGGAAAGAGAATGAGGTTTTGAGGGGAAAGAATGAGGTTTTGAGGGAAGAAGGATCAGAGAGCGAGCTTCATGCTTCAAGAGGGGAAAAAAGACAGAGAATTGGGTTTTTTTTCTTCATAGGGTTTTGGAAAGATTGAGGCAATCGTTGCTGAATAGTCGAAGTGTCATAATGGTGAATCGGGATTTTTAATGAAGTGGGTTTGATTACTTTTGACTGTTTTGTGAAATCGAAGTTATGTTTGTGATTGAAGAATTAAAAGGGTGTCTATAGGATTGAGTATGCGGAGTGAATGAAATTTATTGGGTTATCTAACAAGACAGTCAGTGGATACAAGATCGTGAGTATAAAGCGGTGTCAGGGTAGAGAGAGTTTGCCTCAAGAAAGCGCTGGGCTTCTGGCTGTCACTAAATACTCAATCAAGTTTGAAATATAAGGGTAACAATTTCATATATATAAAATCCTCTCCTTTGGAGCAATTACATCAATATACAAGCCTTAAAATCCAAAGAACACCAAAATACTTGATAAGGTGTTATAAAAAACTTATATATCCTTATGAGGAATTTTTCTCGAAGTTCAACAGCTCATAACTTACGATCTAACCGTCTAAATAACTCCAAATTTTACATGGAGTACTGATATATCTTTAGCAACTATCACACCAAAATTCAACCGTAAATTCGTCTTGGATCTTGTGATATCTTGAAAACCCTAACTGTAGCTTCAAACCCTAGCTTTTTTACACCTGTGTACAACTTCCTTCATATCTCACAAATTAATTATTCAAATACTATGAAACTTTGATCTAAAGCTTTTTAACCCAATTACACACACTTTTGGAAATTTTGAGCCAAAAATTCGACCAGAAACTCAAGATATGGCTTCACCCATAACTAGCAACAAAACGATATACTTACTGCCTTCAAATTACAAGTGCTGTCTTCAACACCTCATAACTCCTTCACCCAATCTTAGAATTCACTATACAGTAAGTAGAATGTGTAGCCGAAAAAATGCTCCCTCCAAATCCAGTCGCCGATCTTCTGTTGCTCTCCGTATTCGTATGTGATGCCTAAAAGAAGTGACAATAGGTACGAAATTGACACCTTATCTTTGAACATTCATATCTTTTCCATAAAAACTCGAAATCATACAAAATCTTCACCCAAATTATATCCAAAACCCTAAAACTTCTGATCCTAGCCTCAAAAGCTCGAATGGCCTCGAAAGAGGAACCCTAATTCCTAATATGGCCTCGGGCAGCCTCCTCAAAGCCCATTGGGCATGGTATTCGACCAATAGGGATGAAGTTCTTCACCCCTTGCCTTCATCCAACCATGCCTTACTTTCATCCTTCCCAATAAGCCTCCTTTTAGTTATATTTTCATCTTTTAACTCCTCCCTTCCCTTAATCTTTATACTAACTATCTAAATCCTATATAATATAAACTCTATGATCAAACTAGATTAACTTTCAAATAATTTTTCTTATTTCAATTAATTTTAAATTAACATATTAACTATTCTAACTCACATTAAGACTTATAAACATATTACATGTTTTCACTAATTTTTACATACTATAAGTAATTACAGTACGACATCCACTCTCTCCAAACCTGCACATCCTCCGGTATGTGCCACATACTACTCTTCTTCATCCTCTTGAGACTTCTTGGAATCACTCATAGAGTCTTCTTGTTCATGTTCTTGGTCCAAATATTGAGGTAAGAATTCTTCAAGATCTTCTATTTGAAACCGCCCATCTCTTCTTTTGAAAGCCTTCGCCCTCTTCCCTGCTATTGGAATTCTAATGATAGCTCCATCTAACTCACATAAGGTATATGTGGCATTATCATAGACTATAACCACCACATATGGTTCAAACCATTTTTTTGCAAATTTCTTTACAGTACTATGTTGATGCTCAAGGCTGTTATCATAAACTAGAATCCAATCTCCAATCTCTATAGGTTTAGGCTTTAACCTATGAGATTTATCAAACCTCTCTTTATTTTTCAATCTTGCTTCCTTTAACCTCTCAGCTGTAATTTGTAGGTCCTCAGGTAATCTTCTTAACTGTTGGATTTGAAGCTCTAATAACCTTTCTCTATTAATGTTATCTTTCCAAGACAAAAACATCCATGTAGGATAGGTTGCTTCAGCAGGCATTATAGGTTTTTGTCCTAGCATTAATTCCATAGGCATATAACCAGTGACAGTACTATGAGTAGTTCTATCAGCCCATAAAGCAAATGGAAGCAGTTTAGGCCATTGAATTGATTTACCCTTACATACCTTAACTAATGCATAAATGATTGGAGGATGTCCACTTTCACTCTTTCCATTGGCTTCAGGATTATAAGAAGTAGTCAACTTCAATTGAACTCCGTACCTTTTGAAAAAATCTCTTGCTTCTATGGCATCCAATTCTCCTCTATCAGCTCTCATCCTCCCAATATAGCCATATCTGCTGAAGATGTCTTCTAATATAAACCTGCATATTGCTTTCGTGGTCTTGGTTCTCAAAGCCTTTCTTTCAACATAGTTTGATAACTCTTCTCTTGCTAAAATCAAATATTTCATACCCCATAATCCTGAAGGCATAGCTACCAAATCAATTACCCATTGAAAATGTATAGAAGGTGGATAAGTAGGATGTAATCCATCTCTATACCTAACCTTAGATTGTAGTTGGCACTATGTGCATGAACTCACAAAGTCTTCTACATCTTTGTATAAACCCTTCCACCAATATCTTTCTTTGATCTTAGTATATGTGGCCCAAACTCCTCTATGTCCTGCCCAAAGTGTATCATGATATTCTCTTAAAACCTTAATTTTAGTTTTAAGATCTCCTATAACTCTCAATGGGATTTTGTCACCTCTTTTTGGCCTCTTCCATAGAAATCCATCCCTGAGTATATAACCATAGGATTGGTGTCTAATATCTTTGAAGGTTTTGTCCATCCACCCTTCTTGTTTTTTCATTGTGCTTAAATAAATTCCAATATCCTTCAACTTGCCTTCATACGTACCTTCATAGAAATTTTGAACCTTGTCACCAAAATCCATTCTACCAGTAGCAAATGAACTTCCATAATTCTTCTCTTCTTCATCTTCACCTCTTTCATATACCATCATCTCTTCTTCAAATGTATATCTAGCTCTAGACAACATATCTGCCACCAACTTCTCTTTACCAGTAATATGTACCAAAACAGGATTTAATGTCCTTATATAGGCTATCTATCTTAGCATGGCAATATCTGGAGTAGTACAGTTAATTATCATTCTAAGTAATGGCAAACAATCTATTTCCAAAACCATACTTGCTCCAATCAAATAATTCCTCTCAGCCTTTAATGCTGTAAGCGATCCCCAAAGCTCTCTTTTAACTTGTGGATAAGTCCTTTGTCTCTTTGTAAGAACCCTAGCTCCAAACATTATAGCAAATCTTCTTCCATCTACATCATTTTGTCCAATAGCCCATCCAATTGTTATATAGGGCTTGTATCCACTGTTACAACTATTGGTCTTTCACATTGATAATCCACTTGTTTAAGCACATGTGGTGAACTCAACATTTTTTTTAGATTTTCCATAGCTGTTTCTTGTTCTTCTTCCCATACAAATTTCTTACCCTTCCTTAATAACTTATATAGTGGCTCTGAGATATGGACAAAGTGTGGCACCCAAATGTGATAGAATACACATGCTCCTAAAAACCTTCTGGCTTCTGTAACATTTTTACAAGCCTTAATTTTAGATATAGCATCAATCTTATCAGGGTTTGGTTTCCTACCATACCTGCCACACATGTGCCCCACCACTAGAATCTCATCAACTCCAAAGCTTGATTTCTCCAAAGATAACGTGAGATTAACTGACTCCAATCTCTCCAATATCTGAGCCACATCTTCAATATGTTTCTTCACAAACTTTCTACAACCTTCAACCTCCATAGTCTCATCCTTGTCTTCTTCTTTATCTCTTTTTATAGGTATATCATCTAAAAATGGAATGGTTTTCTCAGGTACAAATTCTTTTAATATTTGGTTCATAGCATTTTGCATATGAGCCACTGAGTTGGTTGCACCTTGAGGTAGCATACACATCCTCATTAAATCCAAAGGAGTCTTCATGGTAGTTAAATCTCTACTCTCTTTAGCCAATTGAAATTGGTCATATCCAGAATATAAGTCTCCAATAGAATAAATGGCATGACCTGCAAATTGTTCAGCCACTTCATCTACTATGGGACCTGATCCCATATTTCGAATAGTCACCCTGTTTGCATGTTGCATATCCTGAATAAACCTTAATGCCCCTGACTTCTTGGGTACTGTGAACCATCTATTAGAATAGGGAGCAATTGAAGGTTCCAAAATACCCATCTTCACCTTCTCTTTTAATAATTCTATCAATTTTGGAAGTAAAGCTCTAGGCACAGGTATAGGCTTTAAATCCCATGGAACATGTGGCACTGTAAAGATTACCATAGGTACTATAATACTAGGATCCACACATCCGATTTCATCAGGAGTTAAGGCAAATGCCTTACCATGTCTAATAAGCATTTTTTGAAACACATCTTTCTCCGTTGATGTTAAGAAGTCACCCCCTCTAATCTTCAACTTAGCTAATGATTCTTGTATAAATTGATGTCCAATTCGACGCCTCTCTCTTAGACTTGGCTCCATAACTGCTTATTTAATATGCTCCATATTATCAAATGGTAATTGTGTAGCTACAGGCTTTACCTTTCTTGCCACAGTTTTATATTTAGTTTGTACTCTAGTCTCATGCTTTAACCCATAGTTTGTAGCAAGTCCACCATTTGCTACCATCCTTTCTAATCCTTCATAAGTCCTTCTTGAATATATTTCTATTATAGCATCTCTATCTATGTTTATAGCCAGATTCTCCAAAACCTTTACCAAATCATCTTGCAAACCTATTTCTTCTATTACTCCAATTATGGCTTCATCACTTGAAACTAAACCCACTCTTTTTAAGTTCTTTTCTTGTTTCTTTACCCTTTTTTTATTTATAGAATCTAAATCTTTAACCTTTTGAACACTCACAAATCCATTACTAGATAAGTTCAAAAATCCAAAATTCATACTATCTACACTGGGGTTTGTAGATGAATCATTTACACCCATGTGCCCCCATCTTACAAGGGTGCTTTTTAGAAATCCACAAAGTTATTTCCTTGCTCCAAGGGCATCCCTCTTAATTGTTCTCTGTGTCTCTCATGGATAGGTTTCACAGTAATAAATTACACAGCTTTTCTCCCATCCCAACTCTGAATTCTGGCATAATGTGAACCATCATTCAAGACTCTAGTCTCCATTCTAGCAGCTGTAATATAAGGTTGACCAAGTATTACCGGATATGTAGCAGAGTTTTGCACAAAGAAATTTTGCTCCACTTCTACATCTCCAATTCTAGTCTTTACAACTGGACAAGCTCTATGTAAATCACCTTGTTGATTGTTTGCAGCTCTGATTACCCAACCATGGTTGATATCAATTGGCCACTTATTCTTCTCATATATCTTCCTTGACATGATGTTGATTTCAGATCCATGATCAATCAGGGCCAAAATTGGATCTTTAAAGTCTCCCAATCTCACATATGTTTCTGTAGTAGCTCTAGCCCAATAAGGAACTGAATAACTACTACTCTCTATTCCCTCATTTTCACATTTGGAGCAAGTATTAACACTTGCTTCTTGTGCATCCTTCCTTATCCCTGTAAATCCTAAAGGTGTGCATTCCACTTGATGCTCTCTTTTACCTTCAACATGTTTAAATGAAACCTTGTTTTTCATATCAACCTTATTTCTAGTTTCAGGCATTGCAAATTATGCAAATACCTGTCCTATCTCTTCTTCTTCATCCACAGTTATCCGAGTATCCAATGCCTCTACCATAATAGCTTCTGCTGTCATTTGCCTCTTCCTCTTTATCACATTGATGATTAATTCATGAAAATCCTTCTTGGCTATGCCTAGAGCCTCTCTTAGAGTGAATTCAATCTTTGCATCCAAGATCTTCTCCTCTAAAATACTCTTCATATCTATAGATGATTCAATCTCAGATTGAAGTTTATAAGAAGGAGTTTTACCTTTAGGTTTGCTTGTATCTTCTTTCTCCTTTTTTTTGCCCTTCTTCTACCACTCTTTTGGTAATGGTGCACTACCAGGATGAGTAGAAGAAGATATCTTCTCAGTTTTTTGCTCCTTAGAAGCTTCTTTATTTCTTGGAGACCTCCTCTTGTTTTCAGGCTCAATAACATCCTCTTCATGAATAGTTCTACCTCTTTTTTCCTCAACCATAGCATCATGCATATCATCATCATGCTTGTCTCCACACAAATATGCTTTAATGCTAATAGCATCAACTGGATCATTCCACCCAGTTTTCTTTCTGATAGCTTCAGCTCCCCTCATCATGACTCCTTTACTTGGCAAAGAAACAACCTTAACCCCCTTTTGTTCAACTGTAATAGAATAAGACTCAGCTCCTTCCCCTTTTATGGCACTATTCTTTGATGTTTGCTCCTCTACTAATTTTTTCATGCCACCCTTCCTAAAATTAGTCTTTAGAGGCTCATCTGACCCTGTGAGTCTTATCCTGCCCTCTTTGAAATACACAATACCATCCTTGATTGTAGCCTTATAGCTATCACACTCACCACGCTTATGGTTTGGATTGTCACACCACATACATCTTTCTATAAATCCCTTTGAGCCTTCAATTGTCTTTGATGAGCTTGCCATCTGGGATTTCTTCAATTCAGTCATTTCCACCTTCAAGTCTTGTATGCCCTTAATTAGTTATTCAAGAGTACCATCCTTAACAGTCTTAATTCCATTTTGAAGTGGCATTAGATTTTGAGATGCAGGCATTGGCTCCAACCTTGGTAATAATCCACGAGTCTTAATTTTTTGTTGCCAAGCCAAAAGCTCCACTGTCTCTTTTACTAGCTTCCAATCATTAGTAAAACTACTCTCAGATGTCTTGTCTGCTAGATAAAAGAGTAGTTTATCCTCCAAATGTTCATCAGCTGCTTGTAAAAATAATCCAGTCTTCCTTATTTCCAAAAGTTGCCTCTCTTGTCATGGTAACTGTCCAAACTTAGCCTCAAATTCTCTGATTAATTCATTGGGAGCCATTTGATTCCCTGGCCTTTGCTCAATCCAATCCAAAAAAGTTTGTTTTGTCATTCTTTCTGAATCCTCCTCAAAAAACTCATCTTTCAAGAGTTCTTCAAATTTCTTCCATGAAATAGTCTCAGTATGCAACTCTTGCACCCTCTCTCTGATTTCTGGTACCA
Source organism: Physcomitrium patens (assembly GCF_059467195.1). NCBI lineage: Eukaryota > Viridiplantae > Streptophyta > Bryopsida > Funariales > Funariaceae > Physcomitrium > Physcomitrium patens. Next base: position 13,961,904 of record NC_143416.1, on the reverse strand, counting down.
CTGCCAAATCAAAGGTAGAAATCATCTTTACTTCTGAAACCTGATGCACATCCATTTCACATGTATAAACCCTGAGGAACTTAGTGATATTCCTCCCATCAAACCTCCCAACCTTATCCACCACTACTTGTAAAGCTTTGGTGGTATTCTTATCCTCCCCATATACGTGTTGCCTTTCTTCCATAAATTGAGCAAATGCCCTGAATAAATCATGAGCACCTACTCCACTTAGTAATCCAAACCCTGGAACTTGATCCCCCATTCTAACTTATTGAGAATTTTAGTGCCTTAAGGCTCTCTCAGTGGAAGCACCAAATATGTCGGGATAGAGAGAGTTTGCCTCAAGAAAGCGCTGGGCTTCTGGCTGTCACTAAATACTCAATCAAGTTTGAAATATAAGGGTAACAATTTCATATATATAAAATCCTCTCCTTTGGAGCAATTACATCAATATACAAGCCTTAAAATCCAAAGAACACCAAAATACTTGATAAGGTGTTATAAAAAACTTATATATCCTTATGAGGAATTTTTCTCGAAGTTCAACAGCTCATAACTTACGATCTAACCGTCTAAATAACTCCAAATTTTACATGGAGTACTGATATATCTTTAGCAACTACCACACCAAAATTCAACCGTAAATTCGTCTTGGATCTTGTGATATCTTGAAAACCCTAACTGTAGCTTCAAACCCTAGCTTTTTTACACCTGTGTACAACTTCCTTCATATCTCACAAATTAATTATCCAAATACTATGAAACTTTGATCTAAAGCTTTTTAACCCAATTACACACACTTGTGGAAATTTTGAGCCAAAAATTCGACCAGAAACTCAAGATATGGCTTCACCCATAACTAGCAACAAAACGATATACTTACTGCCTTCAAATTACAAGTGCTGTCTTCAACACCTCATAACTCCTTCACCCAATCTTAGAATTCACTATACAGTAAGTAGAATGTGTAGCCGAAAAAATGCTCCCTCCAAATCCAGTCGCCGATCTTCCGTTGCTCTCCGTATTCGTATGTGATGCCCAAAAGAAGTGACAATAGGTACGAAATTGACACCTTATCTTTGAACATTCATATCTTTTCCATAAAAACTCGAAATCACACAAAATCTTCACCCAAATTATATCCAAAACCCTAAACCTTCTGATCCTAGCCTCAAAAGCTCGAATGGCTTCGAAAGAAGAACCCTAATTCCTAATATGGCCTCGGGCAGCCTCCTCAAAGCCCATTGGGCATGGTATTCGACCAATAGGGATGAAGTTCTTCACCCCTTGCCTTCATCCAACCATGCCTTACTTTCATCCTTCCCAATAAGCCTCCTTCTAGTTATATTTTCATCTTTTAACTCCTCCCTTCCCTTAATCTTTATACTAACTATCTAAATCCTATATAATATAAACTCTATGATCAAACTAGATTAACTTTCAAATAATTTTTCTTATTTCAATTAATTTTAAATTAACATATTAACTATTCTAACTCACATTAAGACTTATAAACATATTACATGTTTTTACTAATTTTAACATATTATAAGTAATTACAGTACAATAGCGGTATCGAAGATTCGCAGATTGGATTGTTCGGGGTTCTCTATGACGTCTAGAGTCCTACCGGCTGGGGCAAAAAGGACTTCGGCGAGCAGTCGAAGGACATCCGTATAGATTTACGATATATCCTTGCAGTCGTTTTTATTCCAATAGTAAAAAACTGATAGACTACTTGAATATTAGCGAATCTCCATACTACCTTCTACAACCAGATGCCTGGCGCGTTCTCAAGAAGGAAAGCACGTAATACGACATAAAGTAAAAAAACCTCCCATGAATTCTCATAATGATCCGTAATCGATGTAATATGGTCTCTTATCTCTGATATTATGGCAAGTCCAAATAATTCAACCATTTTCTTCTCAGAAACCCGATATAATTCCATTTCATAAATATAACATCTTAAATACCTTGAAATATTCCTTCCATCAAATTGATCAATTTTATTGACCACCGCTTGTAATGCTTTGGTTGCCAAAGCTTCCTTTCGATCATTGCTTTGCTATTACTGCATTGATAATGAGAAGGCTTGAAACATACTAGCAATAGACGGATCCATGTGCATACCTTGTTCTTTAGAAGAACCCCCACCAGAAACTCCTCCCAAAAATCCTTCAAAATTTTTATTTTTGTTTTCCATAAAATAAAAATAAAAATAAAATCAAACGAAATCCAATACCTTTCACCTCAAGCTATCATGTCGGGTTCGCCACTTTATGTCATATTACGTACTTTTCTGCTCAAGAACGCGCCGGACGTCTGGCTGTAGAAGGTAGTATGGAGATTCGTTAATATTCAAGCAGTCTATCGGTTTTTTACTATTGGAATAAAAATGATTGTAAGAATATATCGTAAATCTATATGGATGTCCTCGACTGCTCGCCGAAGTCCTTTTTATCCCAGCCGGTAGGTCTCTAGACGTTATAGAGAACCCCGAACAACCCAATCTGTTAATCTCTGATACCGCTTTATACTCACAATCTTGTATCCACTGACTATCTTGTTAGATTAACCCAATAAATTTTATTCACTCCGCATATTTAATCCTATAGACACCTTTTTAATTCTTCAATCACAGACATAACTTTGATTTCACAAAATAGTCAAGAGCAATCAAACCCACTTCATTAAAAATCCCGATTCACCATTACAACACTTCGACTATTCAGTAACAATTGCCTCAGTCTTTCCAAAATCCTATGAAGAAAAAAAACCCAATTCTCTGTCTTTTTTTCCCTCCCGAAGCATAAAGCTCGCTCTCTGATCCTTATTCTCTCAAAACCTCATTCTCTCTGCTCAAAACCTCATTCTCCTCCCCTCAAGACCTTAACCTATCCTCTCCTTTAATCCTAATTCTTCCCTCTCTCAAACCCTAGCCTCTGAATTTCTTCAATCTTCCGTCTTGGATTCGAAATTGGTTCTCACCATCAGAGCTTTCTCCTCTATTTTTACCTTTAAGAGATCCTTTTACCGAAAACAACGTTCCCTGAAACGGCACAGAGAACAGGACAGCTTGAAACAGAATCGAAACCCCGTAATCGGGACCACATTGAGTCGCCCGACCAATTCAAGTCTCATATTGGCTAAGAGGCCCGTAGTAAGACCTGGATGTTCTTGCAATTGGATCGCATTGGGTTGCCCGGCCAATTCAGGTCTCATATTGGGTAAGACCTAGATTGGATGTCTTGAAATTGGATCGCATTGGGTTGCTTGACCAAGTCAAGTCTCATATTGGGTAAGAAGACTTGGATTGGATGTCTTGAAATTAGATCCAATTTGCTCTTTGAACCAGGCTCACCCGTCGTTGAATTAGTCCTTCCCCTTTCTACTGACTCCCGTTATTGGAATCGAACGGAGCATTTCAGTATGCCCCGGCTGACTGTAACGGGGTGACTGAACCTGGCCACTCAGTATTTGCACAGGAATTGGTCATTGCTCCCAATATTCGAAGTAACTGAATATTAATAAAAGTCCCCTTTCTTTATATTTTCATGGTATACTCGTGTTACAACACGACAACGGGCCTCTTAGCCAATATGAGACCTGAATTGGTCGTGCAACTCAATGTGGTCCCGATTACGGGGCTCCGATTCCGTTTCAAGCTGTTCCGTCCTTTGTGCCGTTTCAAGAACGTTCTTTTGATAAAAAGATCTCTTAAAGGTAAAAATGGAGGAAAAAGCTCTAACGTCGGAGCCAATTCCAGATCCAAGATGGAAGATTGAAGAAATTCAGAGGCTAGGGTTTGAAAGAGGGGAGAATTAGAATAAAAGGGGAGGATAGGTTAAGAAATGAAAGGGAGAGAATAAGTTTTTAGAAAGGTCTGAGAGTAAGCTTCATGCTTAAGGGGAGGGGGGAAAAAAGACAGAGATTTGGGGTTTTTTTTCTTCACAGGATTTTGAGAAGAATGAGGCAATCGTTGCTGAATAGTCGATGTATTGTACTGGTGAATTGGGGTTTTAATGAAGTGGGTATGATTACTCTTGACTGTTTTGTGAAATCGAAGTTACGTCTATGATTGAAGGATTAAAAGGGTGTCTATAGGATTGAGTGTGCGGAGTGAATGAAATTTATTGGGTTAATCTAACAAGACAGTCAGTGGATACAAGGTCGTGAGTATAAAGCGGTATCGGAGATTAGCAGATCGGGTTGTTCAGGGTTCTCTGTAACGTCTAGAGACCTACGGACTAAGGCTAAAAGGACTTCGGCGAGTAGTCGAAGGACATCCGTATAGATTTATAGTATATTCTTACAATCTTTTATATTCCAACAGTCAAAAACCAATAGACTGCTTGAATATAAGCGAATCTCCATACTACCTTCTACAGCCAGACGCCCGACGCATTCTTGAGTAGGAAAGCATGTAATATAATACAAGTGGTAAACCCGACATGAAAGCTTGAGGAAGAAGGTATTGGATTTCGTTTGATTTTATTTTTATTTTTATGGAGAACGAAAATAAAAATTTTGAAGGATTTTTGGGAGGAGTTTCTGATGGGGGTTCTTTTAAAGGACAAGGTATGCACATAGATCCATCTATTGCTAGTATGTTTCAAGCCTTCTCATTATCAATGCAGCAACAACAAAGCAATGATCGAAAGGAAGCTTTGGCAACCAAAGCATTGCAAGCAGTGGTCAATAAAATTGATCAATTTGATGGAAGGAATATTTCAAGGTATTTAAGATGTTATGTTCGTGAAATGGAATTAAATCGGATTTCAAGGAAGAAAATGGTTGAGTTATTTGGACTTGCCATGATACCGGAGATAAGAGACCATATTACATCGATTACGAATCATTATGGGAATTCATGGGAGGTTTTTTCACATGCATTGAAAGACAAATATTTCTTGGAAGATGCTGATCGCATTACTAAGAAGCTGTTTCTGGAATGGATTGAACAGCCTAATAAGAATTTGTAAGCAACAGAGCTATTAAGGGAATTTGAGAGGCAGTACTCTCAATTTCCGAAGGTAGAAAAATTGACATTGAAGTCGAACAAAGTTGATCTATTTCTTCAAGCTGCTGATGGAGAATTGCAAGGGAAATTAAAACTCCATCTTGAAGACAAAAAAGAAGATGAAGGATTGACAACAAAGTAGAAGAACGTTAAAGATGCGGTGGGGTTGCTTACAAAAAGAGAAAGGAAGAAGGATAGGAGCAATATTCTGAAAACAATACAAGCACCCAAAGCTCTAGTACGTACAACACCACTAACAATGCCTATAGTTCAACCTTCGACATCCTTATCAAAAAAAGCAGATATAGGGATGGAAGAAATTATATGAGGAATGCAAGATCTTCAAATCAAATTGGCAAGACTTGAAGAGAATACTTCTACAAACAATTTGAAGAATGTTTCAAAACAAGGATATGTACAAAGATGCATTTGGTGTGATGACGCTTGAGACACTATGAAAGATTGTTATGAATTTAATAATATGAAACGACAAGGAATTATTTGCTTAAAAGATGGAAAGATAGCATTAAAAGATAGGGAGGATCTTCTTCAAACCAATTTTGGCAAGGAAAGAATGAGAGCATTGGTTCAAGATTACTTAAAAGAGCATGAAACAGCAGCACGAGAAAGTACAAGTTATGGTGCTAGAGTAGATGATGACCTTGGTGGAAGTACGGAAACTAGTGAGTTTTAGGCTTCTACCATTTCTACAATGCAAGAAGGGAAATTACCTTGAGAAGCGTTATAGAGGACTGCAGGTACAATACGAGGTGCAACAGGTTGGGAGGATCCTGTTGAGTCTCTTTCAGTTCATGCATATATTGCTAAGAGTCCATATGAAGCTTTGATGGAAGAGAAGAGATGAGGAAATTTTGATGATACGAGAGAAAGAAATTCTTCTAAGAGGCAAATTCGAGGAGACAAGGCTCGGGAGGCAGCTTCACAAGAATTGCCTGTAAAGGATACCTCAGCATCATTGGGAGAAAAAACAACGGAGACAAAAGATAAGGGCAAATCAATTGCTTATAAGCTACTTTTTGACATTGAAGTGGCAAAAAATTTGAAAGGGGTGTTGGAAGAATGTATATTAAACGCTAAGGTGGAATTCACATTGAAAGAAGTTTTTGGAATTGCAAAGAAGGAGTTTCATGATGTTATCATTGACAGCATTAAGCGAAAGAGACAATTAATGGGCGAAACTAGATTGAGTCATGCTATTGATGCAAGAATATATAAAAATGAAGAAGAGGTTGATATTGGTTACAAGCAACCAACATATAAAAAGAATGGATATAATCAACGAGTACATTTCGAAGATTATAGTGATAAGGAAATGGAAACTTTGAGCCATTATACTGGAAAGCATTGGGCAAGCACAACTACTGAGGTATTGGTGAAAGTAGGAGATATAAAAGAACCAATTATTGCTTTAGTCGACCATGGTTCTGAAATAAATCTTATGTCTAAAGATCTTTATAAGAAGCAAAAATGGCCAATTGATATGGAACATGGATGGGCAATACAAGCAGCTAATAACACACGAGGCGAATTATATGGAGCTTGTCCAGATGTCAAAATTCGCATTGGAGATGAACAGGACAGCCTGAAACAGAATCGAACCCCGTAATCGGGACCACATTGAGTCGCCCGACCAATTCAGGTCCTATATTGGTAAAGATGCCCGTAGTAACCTGGATGTTTCCGTAATTGGGTCAAATTGGTCCTCGCGTCAGATTGGCTAAGACCCGTAGTAAGACCTGGATTTCCCTTAATTAGACCACATTGGGTTGACCGGACAATTCAGGTCTCATATTGGATAAGAAGACCTGGATTGGATTATCGAAATTGGATCCAATTGGCTCCTTGAACCTGTCTTGTGAATTGGTCCTTCTCTTCCTGCTGACTCCCGTTATTGGGATCGAATGAAGCATTTCAGTATGCCCCGGCTGACTGTAACGGAGTGACTGAACCCGACCACTCAGTATTTGTACTGGAGTTGGTCGATGCTCCCAATATTCGAGGTAACTGAATATTAATAAAATTCCCCTTTCTTTTTATTTTCATTGTATACTCGTGTTACAACACGACATCCACCCCCTCTGAACCTGTGCATCCTCCGGTATGCACCAATTTACCCAATTGCTGTTTGATTCAGAATATATCCCCTACGTCTTTGTCTAGTTCGTCGTCGTCACCTTCATTATCCAAATCACTTTCATCTTCTTGCTGCTGAATCTCTGTACCTTCATTAAGGTCTTCCATATTCATCTCTTCGTGTCTTCGTTTAAATATTTTTACTCGCTTCCCTGCAATTGGTATTTTCAATTTTGTACCATCTAACTCCCGTAATGAGTAAGTCGCATTATCATGAACAGTTGTTACAACATATGGTCCAAACCAACGTTTTGAAAATTTCCGCAAAGTACTATGTTGATTATCTAGACTATTGTCATAAACAAGTACCCAGTCACCTTCCTCGATTGTTTTTGGTCTCAATCGATGTTGCTTATCGAATCGCGCCTTGTTTTGTAACCTTGCTCTTTTTAACCTTTCCAATGCTATCTGGACATCTTCCGTTCTTTGCTCCAATTGTCGAATCCTAATAGCCAGAAGTTCTTCTCTTGTCAATCCATCTTCCCATGGTAGCATAATCCAAGTAAGTACCTTTTCTTCAATCGGCATAATTGGTTTTTGACCTGTCATAAGTTCTACTGGCATATATCCTGTCACCGAACTATGTGTTATTCGATCAGCCCATAATGCAAATGACAAAAGCCGTGGCCACTCTTTAACCTCCCCATTACAAGCTTTAACCAATGCTTTCACAATCGGCGGGTGACCGCGTTCGCTTTTCGCATTCCCTTCCGGATTATAAGCAGTAGTCAGTGATAGTTTAACTCCACATCTTTCAAAGAACTTACGAGCTTCTTGTGCATTTAATTCTCCACGATCTGCAGTGATTTTTCCTATGCACCCGTAATGGCAAATGACATCTTCAAGCAAAAACCTACAAATCCCCTCTATAGATTTTGTCCTCAATGCTCTTCCTTCTACTTGATTTGATAAATCTTCACGAGCTAAAACCAAATATCTCATCTGCCATAACCCAACCGGCATAATAACCAAATCAACAACCCATTTAAAATGAATAGCCAGAGGATACATAGGATGAAGACCATCTCGATGTCGGATATTAGAATACGATTGACAGATTTCACATGACTCTACAAATGAGAGCACATCTCGATACATATTTTTCCACCAATATCGTTCCTTGAGTTTAGCAAAAGTAGCCCAGATTCCTCTATGCCCTTGCCATAAACTATCATGAAACTCCTTTAATAATTTTAGTTTTTCTTTCCTTTTGCCTATCACTCGTTGTGGCATCCCAATTCCTTTCTTCGGTCTCTTCCATAAGAATCCATCTCGAAGTAAAAATCCATATGCTTTTTTTCTTATTTGTTTGAATTTTTCTGTAGACCGATTCCCCTGCTTAATCAAGGTATTCAAATAATGACCAATATCCAATAATTCTCCTTCATAAGATTCTTCAAGAAATAGCTTGCCTTCTCTGTTGAGATTTGATATTGAATAAAATTTCAATCCGACATCATCAATGTCTTCAATCATTTCGTCCTCCCTCTCGTATCTTGCTTGAGATAGCATGTCTGCTACTAAATTGTCCTTTCCAGTGATATGCTTAAATTCTGGATTTAGTGACTTAATATAAGCAATCCATCTCAACATTGCAATATCTGGCGTTGAACAGTTAATAATCATTCCAAGCAATGGCAAGCAATCTGTTTCAATTACTACTACTGCCCCAATCAAATAGTCCTTTTCAGCTTTCATAGCCGAAACGACTCCCCAAAGTTCTCTTTTGTCTTGCGAATATGCACGCTGACGAATACTTAAAACTTTAGCCCCAAATCGAACTGCAAATCTACTCCCATTCGAATCATCTTGACCCATAGCCCATCCAAAGGCAAACGATCTACCTTGTTTAGCCAACATCTTTTTGAAGCAAGTAATTTCCTCCGCCAATAAAGAACCATCAGAACCAATCTTCAATTCTTCAAAAGTTTCTTCAGTAAACTGATGTCTAATACTCATTGGATCTCTTAAACTTGCTTCTTTTGATGCTTCTCCCATTTGTTCTTTAGAATCCTCTGGTAATTGTCCGGCAACAGGCTTTATCTTCTTATCTGCCGTTTTATATCTCGTCTCTACTGTGACTTCTGGTGCTTGAAAAGAATCAAGCATGGTATAAACCTCTCTCGAATGAATCTCAACAATCTTATCATTATCCCCTAACCCAATAGATGTAATCAATTCCAATGAATCTTCCAGCCCATTTTCTTCATAAACACCCAAAATCCTTTCATCATCTTGCAATGTACCTATCTTGTGTAATTGTCCTTCAATATCATATAATCTTTTTCTTTCTTTTCTTTTAAAATCATCAACTTTCTTATACATAATATTTCCATTCTCCAATATACCAATAAAACTCGCATCAAAGGCACCTTCATCTCGCGAGAGTACCTCCTCTTTTGTACCTCCATAATCTCGCTTTACAGTGGTACCTCCCCAAAATCCTTAAATCCTTCAACAATCTTTGGCAATGGTTTCTCCCTCAACCTATCTCGATTCCGTTCATAGTTAGGAGGTACTGTTAGAAATTGTACAGCTTTCCTCCCATCTTCACTCCGTACCCTCGCATAAGCAGAACCATCGTCAAGTACCTTTGTTTCCATCCGTGTTGCCGTGATATAAAGTTGTCCTAAAATCAACGGATAAGACGTTGTATCTTGAACGAAGAAATGTTGCTCCGTCGCAACATCCCCAATCCGAATTTTGACATCTGGACAAGCTCCATATAATTCGCCTCGTGTGTTATTAGCTGGTCGTAATGCCCATCCATGTTCCATATCAATTGGCCATTTTTGCTTCTTATAAAGATCTTTAGACATGAGATTTATTTCAGAACCATGGTCCACCAAAGCAACTATTGGTTCCTCTAAATCTCCTACCTTCACCAATACCTCAGTAGTTGCCCTTGCCCAATGCTTTCGAGTATAATGGCTCAAAGTTTCCATTTCCTTGTCAGTAGAATCTTCGAAACGTACTCGCTGATTATACCCATTCTTTTCATTTGTTGGTTGCTTGTAACCAATATCAACCTCTTCTTCATTTTTATATATTCTTGCATCAATAGCATGACTCATTCCAGTTTTGCTCATTAATTGCCTCTTTCGCTTAATACTGTCAATGATAACATCATGAAACTCCTTCTTTGCAATTCCCAAAACTTCTTTCAATGTGAATTCCAACTTAGCGTTTAATATACGTTCTTCCAACACCCCTTTCAAATTTGTTGCCGCTTCAATGTCAGAAAGTAGCTTATAAGCAATTGATTTGCCTTTATCTTTTGTCTCCGTTGTTTTTTCTCCCAATGATGCTGAGGTATCCTTTACAGGCAATTCTTGTGAAGCTGCCTCCCGAGCCTTGTCTCCTCGAGTTTGCCTCTTAAAAGAATTTCCTTCTCTAGTATCATCAAAATTTCCTCGTCTTTTTTCTTCCATCAAAGCTTCATGTTGGCTCTTAGCAATATATGCATGAACTGAAAGAGACTCAACGGGATCCTCCCAACCTGTTCTTCCTCGTATTGTAGCTGCAGTTCTCAATAACGCTTCTCGAGGTAATTTCCCTTCTTGCATTGTAGAAACGGCAAAAGCCCAAAACTCACTAGTTTCCGTACTTCCACCAATTTCATCATCTACTCTAGCACCATAACTTGCACTTTCTTGTACTACTGTTTCATGCTCTTTTAAGTAATCTTGAACCAATGCTCTCATTCCTCCCTTGCCAAAATTGGTTTGAAGAAGATCCTCCCTATCTTTCAATGCTATCTTCCCATCTTTCCAGCAAATAATTCCCTGCCATATCATATTATTAAATTCATTGCAATCTTTTCTAGTGTGTGAAGCATCATCACACCAAATGCATCTTTGTACATATCCTTGTTTTGAAACATTCTTCGAATTGTTTATAGAAGTATTCTCTTCAAGTCTTGCCAATTTGATTTGAAGATCTCGCATTCCTCGTATAATTTCTTCCATATCCATATCTGCTTTCTTTGACAAGGATGTCGAAGGTTGAACTGTAGGCATTGTCGGTGGTGTAGTACGTACTGGAGCTTTGGGTGCTTGTACCGGTTTTGGAATATTACTCCTATCCTTCCTCCTTTCTTTTTTTGTAAGCATCCCCACCGCATCTTCAACGTTCTTCCACTTCGTTGTCAATCCTTCATCTTCTTCTTTGTCTTCAAGAAGGGGTTCTAATTTCTCTTGCAATTCTCCATCAGCAGCTTGAAGAAATAGATCAACTTTGTTCGGCTCCATTGTCAATTTTTCTACCTTCGATAATTGAGAGTACTGCCTCTCAAATTCCCTTAGTAGCTCTGTTGCTTGCAAATTCTTATTGGGCCGTTCAATCCATCCCAGAAACAGCTTCTTAGTAACGCGATCAGCATCTTCCAAGAAATATTCGTCTTTCAATGCATGCAAAAAATCCTCCCATGAATTCCCCCAACGATCCGTAATCGATGTAATGTGGTCCCTTATCTCCGGTATCGTGGCAAGTCCAAATAGTGCAACCATTTTCTTCTCAGAAACCCGATTTAATTCCATTTCACGAACATAACATCTTAAATACCTTGAAATATTCCTCCCATCAAATTGATCAATTTTATTGACCACTGCTTGCAATGCTTTGGTTGCCAAAGCTTCCTTTCGATCATTGCTTTGCTGTTGCTGCATTGACAATGAGAAGGCTTGAAACAAACTAGCAATAGATGGATCCATGTGCATACCTTGTCCTTTAGAAGACTCCCCACCAAAAACTTCTCCCAAAAATCCTTCAAAATTTTTATTTTTGTTTTCCATAAAAATAAAGATAAAATCAACCGAAATCCAATACCTTCTACCTCAAGCTTTCACGTCGGGTTCACCACTTATGTCGTATTACGTGCTTTCCTGCTCGAGAATGCGCCGGGCGTCTGGCTGTAGAAGGTAGTATGGAGATTTGCCGATAGTCAAGCAGTCTATCAATTTTTGACTGCTGGAATATAAACGACTGCAACAATGTACCGTAACTCCATACGGGTGCTCTATTGAAGTCCTTTTTGCCCCAGCCAGTAGGTCTCTAGACGTTACAGAGAACCCCGTACAACCCAAACTGTTAACCTTCAATACTGCTTTGTACTTACGATCTTGTATCCACTGATTGTCTTGTTAAATTAACCCAATAAATTTCATTCACTCCGCATACTCAATCCTATAGACACCCTTTTAATCCTTCAATCACAGACGTAACTCGATTTCACAAAACAGTCAAGAGTATTCAAACCCACTTCATTTAAAAATCTCGATTCACCTTTACAACACTGACTTCAGCAGCGATTGCCTCAGTCTTCCCTAAAACTCTACGAAGAAGAAAAATCCAAATTCTATGTCTTTCCTCCCCGACCCGAAGCATGAAGCTCCTCTCTCTAATTCCCCTGATCTTCAAAAACCTCCAATGAAAACTGAACTGGTAACCTTGCAAAAGCTTGAAAACTAGCTCCCCCTTCGATTCTCTTGAAAAAAAAACCCCCCCCCTCAAAACTATATCCCTCCTAACCTTATCCTCTGAATTTCTTCAATCTTCCATCTTAGATCCGGAATTGGCTCCCACCTCAAGCTTGGATCCGAAATTGGCTCTTGCCGTCAAGCTTTCTCCTCCGTTTTTACCTTTAAGAAATCCATTTACCGAAAACAACGTTCCCTGAAACGGCACAGAGAACAGGACAGCCTGAAACAGAATCGAACCCCGTAATCGGGACCACATTGAGTCGCCCGACCAATTCAGGTCCTATATTGGGAAAGATGCCCGTAGTAACCTGGATGTTCCCGTAATTGGGTCAAATTGGTCCTCGCATCAGATTGGCTAAGACCCGTAGTAAGACCTGGATTTCCCGTAATTAGACCACATTGGGTTGACCGGCCAATTCAGGTCTCATATTGGATAAGAGGACCCGGATTGGATTATCGAAATTGGATCCAATTGGCTCCTCGAACCCGTCTTGTGAATTGGTCCTTCTCTTCCTGCTGACTCCCGTTATTGGGATCGAATGGAGCATTTCAGTATGCCCCTGCTGACTGTAACGGAGTGACTGAACCCGACCACTCAGTATTTGTACTGGAGTTGGTCGATGCTCCCAATATTCGAGGTAACTGAATATTAATAAAATTCCCCTTTCTTTTTATTTTCACTGTATAATCGTGTTACAACATGACACCGTAAACCATCGACTAGAATACGGCACAAATTAGGGTTCCAATATTTTCATCTTTATCTTTTCTTTTAATAATTCAACCAATTTAGGTAAATGTACCCTCAGTACCAGAATCGATCTTAGATTCCAAGGTACATGTGGTACAGTGAAGATAACCATAGGTGTTATAATATTTGGATCCACACACCGAATTTCATGAGATTTGAAGGCAAACAATCTACCTTGTTTAGCCAACTTCTTTTTGAAAGAAGTAATTTCCTACGGCAATAAAGAACCATCAGAACTAATCTTCAATTTTTCAAAAGTCTCTTTAGTAAACTGATATCTAATACTCATTGAATCTCTTAAACTTGCTTCTTTTGATGCTTCTTCCATTTATTCTTTATAATCTTTTGGTAATGGTCCGGCAACAGGCTTTACCTTCTTATCTGTCGTTTTATATCTCGTCTCTACTGTGGCTTCTAGTGCTTGAAAAGATTCAAGTATGGTATAAACCTCTCTTGAATGAATCTCAACAATCTTATCATTATCCCCTAACCCAATAGATGTAATCAATTCCAATGAATCTTCCAGCCCATTTTCTTCATAAACACCTAAAATCCTCTCATCATCTTCCAATGTATCTAACTTGCATAATTGTCCTTCAATATCATATAATGTTTTTCTTTCTTTTTTTTTAAAATCATTAACTTTCTTATACATAATATTTCCATTCTCCAATATACCAATAAAACTCGTATCAAAGGCACCTTCATCTCGCGAGAGTACCTCCTCTTTTGTACCTCCATAATCTCGCTTTACAGTGGTACCTCCCCAAAATCCTTAAATCCTTGAACAATCTTTGGCAATGGTTTCTCCCTCAACCTATCTCGATTCCGTTCATGGTTAGGAAGTACTGTTAGAAATTATACAACTTTCCTCCCATATTCGCTCCGTACCCTTGCATAAGCAAAACCATCGTCAAGTATTTTTGTTTCCATCCGTGTTGCCGTGATATAAGGTTGTCCTAAAATCAACGGATAAGACGTTGTATCTTGAACGAAGAAATGTTGCTCCGTCGCAACATCTCCAATCCGAATTTTGACATCTGGACAAGCTCCATATAATTCGCCTTGTGTGTTATTAGCTGCTCGTATTGCCCATCCATGTTCCATATCAATTGGCCATTTTTGCTTCTTATAAAGATCTTTAGACATAAGATTTATTTCAGAACCATGGTCGACTAAAGCAATAATTGGTTCTTCTATATCTCCAACTTTCACCAATACCTCAGTAGTTGCGCTTGTCCAATGCTTTCCAGTATAATGGCTCAAAGTTTCTATTTCCTTATCACTATAATCTTCGAAATGTACTCGTTGATTATATCCATTCTTTTTATTTGTTGGTTGCTTGTAACCAATATCAACCTCTTCTTCATTTTTATATATTCTTGCATCAATAGCATGACTCATTCTAGTTTCGCCCATTAATTACCTTTTTCGCTTAATGCTGTCAATGATAACATCATGAAACTCCTTCTTTGCAATTCCCAAAACTTCTTTCAATGTGAATTCCAACTTAGTGTTTAATATACATTCTTCCAACACCCCTTTCAAATTTTTTGCCACTTCAATGTCAGAAAGTAGCTTATAAGCAATTGATTTGCCCTTATCTTTTGTCTCCGTTGTTTTTTCTCCCAATGATGCTGAGGTATCCTTTACAGGCAATTCTTGTGAAGCTGCCTCCCGAGCCTTGTCTCCTCGAGTTTACCTCTTAGAAGAATTTCCTTCTCTCGTATCATCAAAATTTCCTCGTCTCTTCTCTTCCATCAAAGCTTCATATTGACTCTTAGCAATATATGCATGAACTGAAAGAGACTCAACAGGATCCTCCCAACCTGTTGCACCTCGTATTGTACCTGCAGTCCTCTATAACGCTTCTCAAGGTAATTTCCCTTCTTGCATTGTAGAAACGGCAAAAGCCCAAAACTCACTAGTTTCCGTACTTCCACCAATTTCATCATCTACTCTAGCACCATAACTTGCACTTTCTTGTACTACTGTTTCATGCTCTTTTAAGTAATCTTGAACCAATGCTCTCATTCCTCCCTTGCCAAAATTGGTTTGAAGAAGATCCTCCCTATCTTTCAATGCTATCTTCCCATCTTTCCAGCAAATAATTCCCTGCCATATCATATTATTAAATTCATTGCAATCTTTTCTAGTGTGTGAAGCGTCATCACACCAAATGCATCTTTGTATATATCTTTGTTTTGAAACATTCTTCGAATTATTTATAGAAGTATTCTCTTCAAGTCTTGTCAATTTGATTTGAAGATCTTACATTCCTCATATAATTTCTTCCATCCATATATCTGCTTTCTTTGATAAGGATGTCGAAGGTTGAACTGTAGGCATTATTGGTGGTGTTGTACGTATTGGAGCTTTAGGTGCTTGTACTGTTTTCGGAATATTGCTCCTATCCTTCCTCCTTTCTCTTTTTGCAAGCAACCCCACCACATCTTCAATGTTCTTCCACTTTGTTGTCAATCCTTCATCTTCTTCTTTGTCTTCAAGAAGGAGTTCCAATTTCCCTTGCAATTCTCCATCAGCAGCTTGAAGAAATTGATCAACTTTGTTCAGCTCCAATTTCAATTTTTCTACCTTCGATAATTGAAAGTATTACCTCTCAAATTTCCTTAGTAGCTCTGTTGCTTGAAAATTCTTATTGGGCCATTTAATCCATTCCAGAAATAGCTTCTTAGTAATACGATCAGCATCTTCTAAGAAATATTCGTCTTTCAATGCATGTGAAAAAACCTCCCATGAATTCCCATAATGATCTGTAATCGATGTAATATGGTCTCTTATCTCCGGTATCATGGCAAGTCCAAATAGTTCAACCATTTTCTTCTCAAAAACTCGATTTAATTCCATTTCACGAACATAACATCTTAAATACCTTGAAATATTCCTTCCATCAAATTGATCAATTTTATTGACCACTGCTTGCAATGCTTTGGTTGCCAAAGCTTCCTTTCGATCATTGCTTTGTTGTTGCTGCATTGATAATGAGAAGGCTTGAAACATACTAGCAATAGATGGATCCATGTGCATACCTTGTCCTTTAGAAGAACCCCCACCAGAAACTCCTCCCAAAAATCCTTCAAAATTTTTATTTTCATTTTCCATAAAATAAAAATAAAATCAAACGAAATCTAATACCTTCCACCTCAAGCTTTCACGTCGGATTCACTACTTTTTATCGTATTACGTGCTTTCCTGCTCGAGAACGCGCCGAGCGTCTGGCTGTAGAAGGTAGTATGGAGATTCGCTAATATTCAGGCAGTCTATCGGTTTTTGACTATTGGAATATAAACGATTGTTAGAATATATTATAAATCTATATGGATGCCCTTCGACTGCCCGCAGAAGTCCTTTTTGTCCTAGCCGATAGGTCTCTAGACATTACAAAGAACCCCGAACAATCCAAACTGCTAATCTCCGATACCTCTTTATACTCACGATCTTGTATTCCTTGACTGTCTCGTTAGATTAACCCAATAAATTTCATTCACTCCGCATACTCAATCCTATAGACACCCTTTTAATTCTAAATCACAGACGTAACTTGATTTCACAAAACAGTGAAGAGTAATCAAACTCACTTCATTAAAAATCCCGATTCACCATTACAACACTGACTTCAGCAACGATTGCCTCAGTCTTTCCAAAACCCTATGAAGAAAAAAAACCCAATTCTCTGTCTTTTTTCCCCGCCCGAAGCATGAAGCTAGCTCTCTTGATCCTTCAAAAAATCCCCCCAAAAAACTTATTCTCCCTTCCTCTCATTTCTTAACCTTAATTCAAAATTTCTTCAATCCTCCATCTTGGATCCGGAATTGGCTCCCACCGTCAGAGCTTGGATCCAAAATTGGCTCTCGCCGTCAGAGCTTTCTTCTCCATTTTTACCTTTAAGAGATCCTTTTAACGAAAACAATGTTCCCTGAAACGGCACAGAGAACAAGATAGCCTGAAACAGAATCGAAACCGCATAATCAGGACCACATTGAGTCGCCCAACCAATTCAGGTCTCATATTAGCTAAGAGTCCAGTAGTAAGACCCAGATGTTCCCATAATTGGATCAAATTGGTCCTTCGCGTCAGATTGGCTGAGGCCCATAGAAATACGTGGATTTTCTTGTAATTAGACTGCATTGGGTTGCCCGACCAATTCAGGTCTCATATTGGATAAGAAGACCCGGATTGGATTCTTGAAATTGGATCCAATTGGCTCTTCGAACGAGGCTCACCCATCGTGTGAATTGGTCCTTTCTCTTCCTGCTGACTCCCGTTATTGGAATCGAACGGAGCATTTCAGTATGCCCCGGCTGACTGTAACGGGGTGACTGAACCTGGCCACTCAGTATTTGCACTGGAGTTGGTTGTTGCTCCCAATATTCGAGGTAACTGAACATGAATAAAAGTCCACTGTCTTTGTATTTTCACGGTATACTCGTGTTACAACACGACATCGTCATTAAAAGGGATTGTACTTATATTATGGAGAACCTAAGCATACTGCTCAACATTGCCCAAAGAGGCGATGCAACCATAAAATGAGGAGTACAATGATCAAAGAAGATAGCATGTCGAAAAACAAATTTGTCTAGCTACAATAGAGATCGTGCAGCTAGAATCTTGTACAATACCTAATGAAGGTCCTATTCTCTCCTCAAAACCCTCTCTTTATTTTACAATAAATATTATTCTAGGACCTAAATATCACAAAGCCTTTACCTTGCTAGATTCAAGAGCCTCAGTATGTTTCTTAGATGAAGAATTTGCTACAAGACATAGCATATTTTTGGTGAAGAAAACTAAACCTATTCATGTAGAAGTCATAGATGGTTGTCCATTGCCGTTCGGAGATGATATTCATAAAATCCTTTCTATAGAAGTAGCAACTAATGATCATAGTAGCTTTGTAATATTTAATATCGTTAGATCTCCCTCTAATCTAATCATTTTATGTTTATCCTGGCTAAAAAAATATAACCCTAAAATAGATTAGACTTCTTGTAGTCTTGAATTTTCTTAAAGTATAACCAAGAACATAGTTAATCAAGTCGAAAGTCATAAGTCTAGTATAATTAAACTTGTATTTGTAGGTGCAAGAATTTTCTTGTATACTGCAAAAGAAGGATCACCTTGTGTCATTTATGCCACGTCTGTTTCTACTGGTGGAAAGACTTCAAGTAGCATTCCAATCCAATATCAAGATTTTTAAGATGTATTTGAGAAGGAAAATGTGGATACTCTTCTGGAACATCGTTCCTATGACTGTTCAATTCACCTTTAAGAAGGAGCACAACTGCCATTTGGACCAATCTACAATTTATCACAAAATGAGTTGGCTAAACTCAAGGAGTATATTAAAGAAAATCTAGCCAAGAACTTCATACGTCAATCCAAATCTCCAGCAAGAGCTCTAATTTTATTTGTGAAGAAAAAAGATGGATCATTACGGATGTCTGTTAATTATCGAGGACTCAACAAAATCACCATCAAGAACAAGTATCTGCTACCTTTGATATCAAGACTCCTTGATCAGTTGAATGAAGCTAAGATCTATACAAAAATTGATCTACAAGGAGCATACAATCTGGTACGCATCAAAGAAGGAGATGAATGGAAGACTGCGTTTCAAACAAAGTATAGATATTTCGAATACAATGTCATACCTTTTGAACTTACAAATGCACCAATAGCATTCCTGCATCTAATAAATAATATCTTTTAGAAGTTTTTAGATGATTTTATTGTCTATTATGTAGACAACATCTTAATATATTTTAAGAACATAGAAGAACATGAACTTCATGTTCATCATGTATTACAAAAATTAAGAGATGCGGGACTCTATGCCAAGATAGAAAAGTGTGTATTTCATACTACTCAAGTCAACTTCTTAGGCTACATCATTTCAAATGATGAACTTATAATGGATCTTAAGAAAGTTCAAACTATTATGGATTCGAAGATCCCAAAAATGGTAAGAGATGTCCAACACTTTTTGGGATTTGCCAACTACTATCGGATCTTCATCAAAGACTTCTTTCAAGTTGCAGCTCCACTTGCACGTTTGACTTGTAAAGAAAAACTTTAATGGAATCAAGAAGCAAAAGTAGCATTTGAAGCTTTGAAGACAACATTTGTTTCTGCACCAATCTTGTATTGCGTTGATTTTTCTAAGCCATATTTTATGGAAATAGATACATCAAAATTTGCTTTGGGTATTATATTGTCACAAATGGAAACAGTTGATAAACTTCATTCAATAGCTTTTTATTATAGAAAATTTTCAATAGCCAAAATCAACTACGAGATCCATAACAAAGAACCTCTTGCAATCGTGGATTTGTTTTAAGAATAGCACCATTATCTAGAAGGTGCTTTTAGCCCAGTCATCACATTTATCGATTACAAGAATCTTAAATATTTTATGTCAACATGTATTTTGAATCGTTGCCAAGCCTGTTGGAATATGTCTTTGTCAAGATTCAAATTCAAGATCACTTATTGACCAGAAAAACAATAAGGTTTGTCAGATGCACTTTCTAGACAATTTTACCTTGCACCAAAGGAAAGAGATGTTGCTTTTGATCAACAATAGATAATGTTCTTGAAGCTAGAGCATCTTTATCTTCGAGCAATGAAATCAATACTAACTGTTGATTCAACTTTCATTAAGCAAGTTCAGTCAAGTATGTCTTCTGATCCTCTTATTTGTGATATTAAAGAAAATCCTTCAAAGTCTCATGATACTTCCAAGTTTGAATTCAAGAACAATCTACTATATTTTGAGGGATGCCTATATGTTCCAGAAGGTGAAGCTCAATTATATGTTCTTCAAGCTTGTCATGACTTTCTAACAGCAGGAAATTTTGGGTACAATAAAACTTTGGAACTAATATCCAAGGACTTTTGGTGGCTACAAATGTGAGAAGTAGTCAAAGATTTTGTACAATCTTATGATGTTTGCTCAAGATCAAAAACTTCTCGTTATCGAGCTTACGGACTTCTTCAGCCATTATCCATTCCAAAAAAACTATAGTCTTCTATTTCTATGGATTTTATCATGGATCTTTTAATCTCAAGTTCTTATGACTCTATATTTGTGATAGTAGATCATTTTACCAAGATGGCACATTTTGTACCATATACAAAATCCATCACAGGTGAAGAAATAACTAAGCTCTTTCTTCACAATATCTATCGCTATCATCGATTATCCAAGGATATAATATCAAATAAGAGAACTTAGTTTGTATCAAGATTTTGGTAGATACTTTTTAAGATTCTAAAATTAGATGTAAAACTATCTTCGACATTCCATCCTCAAACTCATGGACAAACAGAGCATCTTAATGAAGTTTTGGAGTAGTATTTAAGATATACCATCAACTACCAACAAGATGATTGGACAACTCTTTTGCCATTGGTAGAGTTTGCTTACAATAATATGGTACATTCTTCTACAAAATAAATACCTTTTTTTATAAATTATGGTTATCATCCACGACTTGATACTTTTGACTTTTCAAAAGTTGATAATCTTGCGGCAAAATATTTAGTAATTCATTTGTCAGAGCTACATGCAACGATGAAGGTGCAATTAAAAGAAGCTCACAAACAACAAATAGTCAATGCGGTTGTCTTTTGAAAGGAACAACCACCATTCCACATGGATGACAAGGTGTGGTTACTTTGTCACAATATCAAGACCACTCGTCTTTGTGACAAGTCGAACTATGGAAGGTTTAGACTATTTTCTATTTTTATATAAATCAATCTAGTTACATACTATTTATATCTATCGAAGTTAATAAAAATCCATCCAGTATTCTACGAGTCTCTTCTTGAACCATATAAGACAGTGGACATATCAAGAAAAAGACAAGCTCTACCTCCTTCTATAGTACTAGATAATAATGAAGAGTTTGATGTGGAAGAAGTCTTAGATTTAAGGTGGTGCCAAAATAAATTAAAATATCTTGTCCATTCGTATGGATATGATATTAGTGAATGCACATGGAAGCAAATAAAGATTCTTGTAAATGTAGCAAAGGCGGTGGAGGCTTTTCATCGACAAAATCCATCAAAATCAAGATAAAAATCTTCCTTGTAAAAGAAACAAGATCTAGGCAAGATAACATTGTACTTTCAATCCTTGTTTGTAGCTTCTTTGTAGTTGTGACACTGAAGAGATGGAGAACCAATAACTAGCAGATTCGACTCAAAAGCCTTTGTTTGTTGATCTGTCGGATGAGACATTACGATTGTCACAACCTTCAAGCTAACACAATCAAGATGAAGATCTTTAAAAATGATATGTTCTTCCTCGAATAGATGGCGAGATACAATGCATTTGGTATCACAATTTTGGAAGGGACTCCTAATATTTGGTGATTTTACTAGAGGTAGGAACAACTCCTAATGGTATTCTTAATATTTTATTCGAAGGAAGCTATGAAGGCCTCAACAACTAAGTGGTCTTTCCGCCTTGATAAAGGACACTATCGATGGTTGAAAGGGCCTATCAATCATCTTCAAAGATAACAAAGATCAAAATATGTGGAAAATACAATTCGTTATAGTATAGATTTTTGTAATGTATGATGACCACTCCTCATGGAACTCGTCCCTAGAAGGGAGGATAATGTCATGGACATATGCATCTAAGCCAATAATTACATGTATAAATAGGTAGAAATAAGTAAAAGTAGGTAAAAGTAAGTTAATTCTATAATATTTGCTATGGAAGCTTTCTAGAAGCTTTATAGACATTGCTTTGACTTTATAGGTATCTTTAATTGACTTTTTGGATTAGAAACGTGGTCAATAAGTTGGCCATGTGCCACACATGTTGTTAGCTTGAAGACCAAGTTAACTATGTGGCCTACACATAGAAAAACTTGCCTTGTAAGTCAAGGCCTATGTCCTACAAAGTCAACACTTATTGGAGGTCTTATAGAACATCACCATGTAGCCCTTAATTTGATAGTATTTATAGAGACAAGAATGAAGCCCTCTTCATTCTTATCAATTCCTTTCTTGTTTCTAGTCTAGTTTCAAGGGTTTCTAATTTTCTTGTCTTTTGGCAATAGCCATTCCAGTTTCTTTCTTAATATACATATTTAGTTATTTCTATTTTGTCATCTTTCTTTGAAAGAAGTCTCACTTATTTATTTGTCTTTATCAAGTTCTTCTCCTTAACACCTTCTACTTTATATAATCAAGTGCTTGGTGCATTCTCAAGCAAGGCTTTAAATAATAATTTCAACCTTGTGAATCTCCATCATAAAAATGGATGTAGTGAGCTCTTTGTTATGCATAGGAGTGACTTTCACTAGTATACTTTGTAAGCAAGGGTCTCATACCATTTGATTATATTTGATCCTTAGATTATTTGTATATAAAATTTTATAGAAATGGTGGATGTGGTTGGTTATTTTAGCTTGGATTGTCATACTTTTGCCATCAGGAGTTACCAATTCTTCAATGATAGTTTTTTTGTTTATATTTTTATAGAATTCAAAAAAAAAAAAAAAAAAAAAAAAATGAACAGCTATTATTTACTTAACTCTATAATACTGTTATTTTTATTTTATTTTACTATCTCCAATTTTTTTCTTTTCGCCTCTTCAAAGAAGACTTGGGCTTGGTTGAGGTTTTTTCATGCTTCAAGGTTTAATCAATTTATTTGGAGGCATCATTTTATTGCCTTGATTTCATAGAATTGGTTTACATGAAGTATTTTGATTTGTCTCCTCCAATCCTTATTTAACATGGTGCTTAGTCTTCTTATTTGTTCTAGGTCCATCATAGCCTTCTTTTCTAAGGTACTAAAGTCAATGTTAGTCATTATACCCTTCCATGCTGTTTGTTTTTTTTTTTTTTTTTTTTTTTTTTTGCCTTTGTATCATATATGTGTTTTTAATCAAAATGGACCTTGTATAGTATTTGCCTCCTTTAAATTAGAATTGGCTCATTATACATCAAGATGAATGTAGCAAAGTGATTTGAGATATATGCTACCTATAGCTAGATGTTATATATATGTCAAGGACAAGAACTCGATGAAAAAATAATCCAGACAAGTGAGTCTTCACTCAAAGGAAGGTAAAAAAATATAAATAAATAAGTATGTATATTGAAAGAGAAACTAGAATGGCTATTGCCAAAAGACAAGAAAACTAGAGACCCTTGAAACTAGACTAGAAGCAAGAAAGGAGTTGACAAGAGTGAAGAAGCCTTCACTCTTATCTCTATATATATTATCTAACTAGGGGCTACGTGGCAACGTTCTATAGGATCTCCAATATGTATTAACTTTGTAGGACACATGCCTTGACTTACAAGACAAGTTATTTTACGTGTGGGTTACATAATTAGCTTGATCTTCAAGCTAACAACATGTGTAGCACATGGCCAACTTGTTGACCACGTTTCTAATCCAAAAAGTCAATTAAAGACACCTATGAAGTCAAAGCAACATCTATGAAGCTTCTAGGAAGCTTTCATATTAAATACTATAGAATTAACTTACTTTTACCTAGTTATATATGTAATTACTAGCTTACATGAGTATGTCCGTGACATTACCCCCCCTTCTAGGCACGAGTTCTACGAGAAGTGGTCATTATATGTTGAGAAAATCTATGATGCGACGAATTATATTTGCCACATACTCTAATCTTTCTTCTCTTCGAAGATGATTGATAGGGCCTCTCAACTATCGGTAGTGTCCCATACCATGGCGGGAAGACCACCCAGTTATTTGATCATTGTTGAGGCCTTCATAACTTCCTTCAAATAGAACATTTAGAACACCATCAGAAGTTGTTCCTACCTGTAGCAAAATCACCAAACATCGAGAGTTCCTTCCCAAATTGTGATACCAAACGCGTTGTATCTCGCCATCTATTTGAAGAAGAATATGTCGTTCTTGAAGATCTTCATCTCGATTGTGTCGTCTTGAAGATTGTGACGATCATAATGTCTCATCCGACAAGTCAACAAATGAAGGCTCTTGAGTCGAATCCACTGGTTGTTGGTTCTCCATCTCCTCAATGTCACAACTACAAAGAAGCTACGAACAAGGATTGAAAGTAGAATGTTATCTTGCCTAGATGTTGTTTCTTTTATAAAGAAGGTTTTCATCTTGATTTTGATAGATGTCATTGATGAAAAGCCTCCACAACCTTTGTTGTATTTGCAAAATTCTTTATTGGCTCCCATGTGCATTTACTAATACCATATCCGCGCCAATGGACAAGATATTCCAATTTATTTTGGAGCCGCCTGGAATCTAAAACTTCTTCTACTTCAAATTCTTCATTATTATCCACTTCTATAGGAGGACGTAGAGCTTATCGTCTTCTTGGTATGTCCATAGTCTAGTATGGTTCAAGAAGAGACACGTGGAATACTAGATGGATTTTCATTGACTCTAGTAGATGTAAATGATATGCAACTGGATTGATTTGTGCAGAAATAAAAAATGGTCCCAGCCTTCGATAGTCCAACTTGTCATAAGGACGAGTGGTCTTGATATTGTGACAAAGTAGCCATACCTTATCACCCAAGAGAAATGGTGGTTGTTCCTTTCGATAGACATCCGCATTGACCTTTTGTTGTTCTTGAGCCTCTTTTAACTGCGCCTTCATCGTTGCATGTAGCTCTGATAAATGAATCGCCAAATCTTTCGCAGCAGGATTATCAACTTTTGAAAAGTCAAAAGTATCAAGTCGTGGATGATAACCATAATTAGCAAAGAAAGGTGTTTGTTTTGTAGAAGAATGTATCGTGTTATTGTAAGCAAACTCTGCCAATGGCAAAAGAGTTGTCCAATCATCTTGTTGGTAGTTAATGGTACATCTTAAATATTACTCCAAAACTTGATTAACACGCTCCGTTTGTCCATCAGTTTGAGGATAGAATGTCGAAGATAGTTTTATATCCACTTTTAGAATCTTGAAAAGAGTCCGCCAAAATTTTGATACAAATTGAGTTCCTCTATCTGATATAATATCCTTGGGTAATCCATGATAGCGATAGATATTGTCAAGAAAGAGCTTGGCTATTTCTTCACCTATGATAGATTTTATACATGGTACAAAATGTGCCATCTTTGTAAAACGATCTACTATCACAAATATAGAGTCATAAGAACTTGAGATTAGAAGATCCGTGATGAAGCCCATAGAAACAGAAGACCATGGTTGTTCTGAAATGGGTAATTGCTGAAGAAGTCCAAAAGATCGATGACAAGGAGTTTTTTGTCTTGAGCAAACATCACATGATTATACAAAATCTTTGACTACCTTCCACATTTGAGGCCACCAAAAATCCCTAGATATCAGCTCCAAAGTCTTATTATATCCAAAATGTCTTGCTATTGGAAAGTCTTGATGAGCTTGAAGAACACGTAAACGTGCTTCTCCTTCTCGAACATATAGGCGCCCTTTGAAATAGAGTAGGTTGTTCTTGAATTCAAATTTAGAGGAATCATGAGATTTAGAAGAATTATTCTTGATATCATGAACAAGAGGATCTGAAGACATACTTAACTGGACTTACTTAAAAAAAGTTAAATCAACTGTCAATGTTGATTTTATTGCTCGAAGATGAAATTGCTCCGGCTTCAAGAGAACCGTTCTTTGTTGCTCAAAAGATGCATTTCCTTCTTTTGGTGCAAGATAAGAACGTCTAGATAAGGCATCAAACAAACCTTGTTATTTTCATGGCTGATAAGTGATGATGAATTCGAATCTTGTTAAAGACATGCTCCAACGAGCTTGACGATGATTTAATACACGTGTTGACATAAAATATTTGAGGTTCTTGTAATCCGTATACACGGTGACTAGACTGGAAGTGCCTTCTAGATAATGATGCCATTCTTGAAAAGAATCCACGATTGCAAGAAGTTCTTTGTCGTAGATCTCATAATTGATTTTTGCTACTGAGAATTTTCTTGAATGAAAGGCTACTGGATGAAGTTTGTCATCTATTTCCATTTCTGATAAAACCGCACCCAAAGCAAAGTCTGATGCATTTGTTTCCATAAAGAATGCTTTGGAAAAATCAACTTGATACAAGATTGGTGCAGAAACAAACGTTGTCTTTAAAGATTCAAAAACAACTTCTGCTTCTTGATTCCATTAGAGTTTGTCTTTACAAGTCAAATGTGTAAGTGGATTTGCAACTCGAGAGAAGTCTTTGATGAAGATCTGATAGTAGTTGGCAAAGTCCTAAAAATATTAAACATCCTTTACCGTTTTCAGGATCTTCCAATCTACAATAGTTTGAACTTTCTTAGGATCCATCATAAGTCCATCATTTGAAATGATGTAACCTAAGAAATCGACTTGAGTAGTGTGGAATACACACTTTTCTATCTTGACATAGAGTCGTGCATCTCTTAATTTTTGTAATACACGACGAACATGAAGTTCATATTTTTTTGAATTCTTAGAATAAATCAAGATATCGTCTAGATAACAGACCACAAAATCGTCCAAAAACTCTCAAAAAATATTATTCATTAAATGTTGAAAAGCTGCTGGTGCATTTGTAAGTCCAAAAGGCATGACATCGTATTCAAAATATCCATACCTAGTTTGAAACGCAGTCTTCCATTCATCTCCTTCTTTGATGCATACTAGATTGTATGCTCCTCAAAGATCTATTTTTGTATAGAACTTAGCTTGATTCAGCTGATCAAGAAGTCCAGATATTAAAGGTAGTGGATACCTATTCTTGATGGTAATCTTGTTGAGTCCTTGATAATCAATACACATCTGCAATGATCAATCTTTTTTCTTCACAAATAGAATTAGAGCTCGTGCCGGAGATTTAGAATGGCGTATGAAATTCTTGGCTAGATTTTCTTCAATATACTCTTTGAGCTCTATCAACTCATTTTGTGATAAAGTGTAGATTGGTCCGAATGGTGGTTGTGCTCTTTCTTGAAGGTCAATTGAGCAATCATAGGGATGATGTTTCGGGAGTGTATCCGCATTCTTTTTTTTGAATACATCTTAAAATTCTTGATATTGGCTTGGAATGCCACTTGAAGTCTTTCCACCAGTAGGAACAGGTGTGGCATAAATAATATATGGTGATTCTTTCATAGCAGCATGCAAGAAAGCTTTTGCACCTATAAATACGGGTTTAATTGAACTAGACTTATGACTCTCTAATTGATTAACTACACTGTTAGTTATACTTTTAGAGAAAGTAAGAATTTGGGAGATCCAATCTATTTGAGGATTGTATTTTTTTAACCACAATAAACCTAAAATGACTGGATTAGAGGGAGATCTAATGATATTAAATACTACAAAACTATTATGACCATTGATTATTACTTCTATAGGAAGGGTTTTGTGAATAATATCTCTAGAAGACAATGGACAACCATCTATGACTTCTACATAAATAGGTTTAGTTTTCTTTATTAAAGATATGCTATGTCTTTTAGTAAATTCTTCATGTAAAAAACATGCTGGCTCCCGAATCTAACAAGATAGAGACTTTGTAATGTTTAGGTTCTAAAATAATATTTAATGTAAAACAAGGAGAGGGCTCTGAGGAGAGAATAGGACCTTTACTAGATGTTGTGCAAGGTTCCAGCCGCACAGTCGCTATTGTAGCTGGACAAACTCGTTTTTCGACATATTATCTTCTTTCACAACCATACTCCTTATTTTGTGATTGCGTCGTTTCTTTGGACAATGTTGAGCAGTGTGCTTTGGTTCTCCACAATATAAACATAATCCTTCTTGACGACGACGAGTCTTTTCTTGCTTAGTAAGAGGTTTGAAACGTACTGCATCAATTTGCATATCCTCTACTTCCGAATGTATGTGTTAAAGAGGTGTTGGTGTTGCCATTGAATTATAGTAATGTTGAGGTCCACTTGTACGATTCTCAAATCGGAATTCAAAAAGGTAATTGTCCCACTTCACAGCAAAGTTAATTGCTTGACTCAATGTTTGAGGATCAAGTAAGTTGAGCATTAATTTTTTTACCTCATATTGTAATCCATAGAGAAATTGGCTAATAAGTGCACCATCATCCCACTTGATATCAGTTGCAAGTTGTCAAAATTGTGAAGCATACAACGTTACTAATCGATTGCCTTATCGTAAAATATGGATCTTATTGGTTGCAACACGAATTGCATCATGTTCTCCATACATGGATCGAAACTCTGCCAGAAAAGCCTCTAGATTATCCAATATTGGATCTCGTCGTTCAAGAAAAGATGAAAACCACGATAGTACTGAACCTGAAAAAAACGTACCAATGAATCTAACTTGCGATCCTGGAGTTGGATAGGTTTGGAGTTGAAGTTCAATCATAAGTTGCACTTGATTGATAAATCCTCGAAACTTGGATCTGGTACCAACAAACTTCTCGGGTAGGACAATTCTTGGTTCTCTAACATTGAAAAGACGTTCCACCATAGGAGAAAGGACATGGTTTGGTGCAGATGTTGAAGCAGCTCCAACCATTTCTATATCTTCACTTCCTGCCAATCTGGTTGCTCCTTGTGGTGGTAAATTGAGTTGATGCATTGCAAGCATTAACTCCCTCAATTGCTCTTGCATTTGTGCCATTGCATTCTTCATTTCAACAAGTTCTGCCATGATAACACTTAGAAAAGAGAAGATTTCTAATATCGCTCAAGATAAATAGAAGAGAGGACTTGAGAACAAAGAAAATACTATGGACAATATCAGTTTAGAAGAGGGTAATCCATAACTTCTAATATCCTTATATCTTATCAAGAAAAAGGAGTAATCCACTCTTAATTAAGATTAGACAAAGCTTTGATATTGTAGGTGTACTCTTGTCAATCTGTCCAGGATAAAAAATTGATGAAAAAACAATTCAGACAAGTGAGCCTTCACTCAAAGAGAGGTAACAAAATATATATAAACAAGTATATATATTAAAATAGAAATTAGAATGGCTATTGCCAAAAGACAAGAAAACTAGAGATCCTTGAAACTAGACTAGAAGCAAGAAAGGAGTTGACAAGAGTGAAGAAGCCTTCACTCTTGTCTCTATATATACTATCTAACTAGGGGCTACATGGCGACGTTCTATAGGACCTCCAATATGTGTTGACTTTGTAGGACACATGCCTTGACTTACAAGACAAGTTTTTCTACGTGTGGGCCACATAATTAGCTTGATCTTGAAGCTAACAACATGTGTGGCACATGGCCAACTTGTTGACCACGTTTCTAATCCAAAAAGTCAATTAAAGACACCTATGAAGTCAAAGCAACGTCTACGAAGCTTCTAAAAAGCTTCCATATTAAATATTATAGAATTAACTTATTTTTACCTAGTTATATATGTAATTATTAGCTTATATGAGTATGTCCGTGATAATATATCTATTTAATTATAGAATTCTTAGCCTGTATAAAATCTATCTATTCAAGACTAGTTGGTTGTGGGATTTTGTTTTTACTATGTGAATCATTTCATATTAATTTATTGATACGAATCCATGTGAAATGTGTTAAGGATGTCCAAGTGCATTATGAAGCTAGTCCATATTGCTTGTTTTTTTCGGTCCATGTATGGTATATTAAAGCTCATGCTTCTATTTGTAAGTAGTTCCATCATGTTGAAATCCCCTCCTACAATCTAGGAAATTGGAGGGAATAGATGATGGCTTAGCACGTTCTACAATTGAGCCCTTTATCATGTTGTGTTTGGTACATATATGTTTAGGATTCCAATGGATTTGGCTTTTGATTCTATGACTACAAATTATACTTGAGATTCTATGATGATACCATAGTGCCAAATACATGTGGACTTGTGTGATATCAAAGTGGCTATGTCCTCCAAGTATTTGCCCCCTTCTGTAGAATATGTTATATTATTTTAGAATCTTTTGCCTCCCTTGAATTAGAGTTGGCTCATCCACTACATGCAATCATTGATGTTGTAATGATATTCCTATAGTGGAATGATCTTAGGTTAACCTTCTTCTACAATAGTGTCTTTTTTGTGTCTCAATTGCATTTCTTCCTGCTAATTGATGGATTTGGGTTTTTTTTTTTTTTTTTTTTTTTTGTTTCTTCCTTCTTCTCTCAATCTTGGAAGGAGAGGTTTTCCTTGAACTGATTTTTTTTCAAGAGTGCTTGTGTGGCTGTCTTGGCCAAGGCTGGAAGTGGTCCTAATGTCCCTTTCTGTGTGGTCTACATGAATATGCATTGAGATCCAGATGTGTTGTTCTGGGTATTGAAGTCTAAGTGTGCTGATCGTGACTGGGATGAATGCCACGCATACGCAGTGTGTCACCATGTCTTCATTTTTCTCCCACCAGTATCTCCATATTGCATCCTCTCATTTTTTTTAAAAGATTTTTGGTGTTGTGTGTATTGACAATGACCTTTGAGAGTGCCATCGCTGTTTCCTGGAGGAGTAATGTCGTTGCTTGTGTGCATGCCCATTGTATGTGGTTCTCCAAGATTGATACTTCACTATATGCTATCGGCTAATTTTTGGAGGTGTTGAGGTTGACAAGGACTTTGTAGAATTGTTGGTCCAATATTTTTTCCTTGCTGTCTTGAAAAGTATGGAAAATACCCTACATCTTGCGGTTTGTGTGCTTAGTTGTGGGATGAATGGTATTGCTTCGAAGAATTCTTTTGGTAGTGTCATAGTTTGGTGTCCCCTTTTTTGTGAGTCCATGTCTTCTGTAGGGTCTGCGGGTGCTGGTTTGAGAGGGGGGTGGATTTCCCCCGGTTCTTTCTTCTTCCATACAAATTGGAATCCTTCTATGTGGTGTATGATGAAAGATTGGTCTTGTTGAGGTGGGTCGTCGCCCCTCAACATTGTGGGTGTATCGTATGCTCTGTTTATCAATTGACTTTGTTTATTGGTGGATGATACCTCTTGATCCTGTGATTGGCTTAGTGCTAAGAACTGAACCCAAATTTGATATGCAAGGAACTTGTACGTTTCTCTATTCTGTACTGAAAAGAATGGAGTTCAAGAGGTGAAGAGATTTCCTTACCTTCGTAGCTAACTGGAGTGTTGAAAGTGTACTGAATGCCCTCTAGGCTTGAGAATGTGACTTTGGAGAAGGTGCTGCCTACTATAGTACAGGTCTCCATTGTTTCGTGGAGCACAGAGGCCGCTCATTGTTTTAGGGCTAGTTGTGTTGGGCTTTTGCCTGTGACATAACCGATGACTGTAAGCTGCATTGCCTTGTTGCGAATCGCTTTGATGATTTGAAGCTCCTCAATAGAAAAGATAATCTGTAGAGTATCAAGGTTGTACTTTGACTGAGGTGCAATGTTCACCAATGGGTGATTGAATTGCGCGAGCGACGGGCTAGTGGTACTTACTTCGGGGCTATACCTAAATGAAAACAGGGCTCTTAGCTGTTCAAGGTTACTACTCGAGTGGGCGTTGGTTGGTTATTCAAGCGATGTTTCCCTTGTGAGGGTGCAGCGCCCTTGTCCTTTGCCATTAGGCCTTCCGTTTTAGTATCCTAATATTGTATTAGCCATGTTTTAGTGGGTAAGTAACTTGTGGAAATTAACCGATTAAAAGTCTTTGGGACTGTTAATCTTTGTTGTAAACGGGGTGCACCGTAGTATTTGTGCAAGTTTCCTTGCATGTTTTGTGATGTCCTAATTTTTCTCCTCGACTCGGAGATTCCAGGGTTTTGTTAATCTATGATTCTATAGCTAATGCTAAATTATGTTCCGGTTTCTACATACTGATTTTCGTTGCTTTTGTGAGTATCTGTGCTATGGGAGTCTTCTGTAGCTAAGCGTTCTCCCCATTCATGTCTGCTTACATAAGTGTTCTCTATTGATCTAAAGAGGTCTTCATCTGTAATATCAGTGTCAGCCACTACGGCAAAGATGTGTAGGTATAGGTCGAGTGCTGTGTTGGTATGATGATGCCTGGCGTAGTGGAGTAGTCATTGTTCGAGGGAGAGGGTTTCATTGTAGAAGTGTGGTGCGATCGTGGGTGTATCTGCGATTAGTCCTTTGGCACTTTCTTGTTCGATTTCTGCAAAGAGATGGTATATATCCTGTTGGAGTTCTTCATCAATGTTGGTAGCTGAATTCATATCTGGGGTATTGAAAACTTGTTGAGGTGGCTTTGTGGAGCTGTTGGTGATGTGGCGTGGTGGAAGTCGTGATTTGTCGCCTGGATGTCGTGCCAATTCTTCGGGAAGCAAGTGTAGTGGGAGAATTATTTGCTAGGTAATGTCCATGTTCTGTGTTGTTGCGAAGATAGCTCTAATTGTCCATATTTCGGTGAACTTTCGATTTCTGTCTGCTTGTAGTTTTGCTGATTGGGTGTGTCATTGTAGCTCCTTCCAAGCATCCATATCGATGTGGATTGTGGTCTTCCACTCTTTGTAGAAAACTAGTCCTGTGTGATAGGGCCCTTGGTCCACGTCAAACGAGCATTTGTTATACCTTATGTTCCATAGTATTAGTTTCCGTAATATCATCCAAAGGGTGTCCGAGGAGACCTTGACGGAATGTGAAAGCTCTATCGTATTTGTTATGTCGAGGTTGAGAGGGCCACAAAGCACGTCACTCCAGCTAGTAAGGAAGTTGAGTCGCGCTGTATCTTGGAGAGTGTTGTATCTATTCCAAGCCTTGCTTATATGTGGGCATTCCCAGAATGCATGGGTGATAATTTTCATAGTGTTATTATTGTAGAGGGAGCAATTTCCATCTTTTTGCATCACGTGATGCAAGGCACCTACTGAGATGCCCCCAACAAAAACTAGCAACCTCATTGAGGAGACTTTTTTAGGAAGCCAGGGGTGTCATAAGTTGTTGTAGAACTTTTTGATGAAATTATGAGCCCTTAGGATGGCTTTGCCTTTTTGAGGAGTGGTATTCCTTTGGTTTTGAAGCCGGTATTCCAATTTGGTTGTGTAGTTGAATAAATTGGTGATGGACGACGTCTCGTGTTGTTTCCAGTTCTATTCTGCAGGATCTAGTTTAAGTTTTTGGATTGGAGTATCTTCAACTAGCCACATTGTGGTGTTAGTGTCTGGTTGTCTTAGTGGATTGTATGTTGTGAAAACTCTGTTTGAGTCTCTCCTGGTTATGACCCGTGCTCTCTTAACTTCTTTGTCTCCTATGAGAATTGGGCCCGAACTGACGAGGGTTAACTCTTCGGATTCGGTTACTGTATATTGTCTCTGTGTAGGATCTCGTCAACAATGCTAAGAACGTGGAAGATCTCTATTATGGGGCTTCCTATGCCGTCGTCCACCATTCTACTGCAGCATAGGGGTGAGCTTCTCTTGGGCGCCAAGGGATGCACTTTAACATTTTAGCTCGTTGTACTTTTACTAATCTTCCACATGTTACTCATCTGAGGATGTCTATGTTGTGCCACTCTTATGTATTTGTGTTCCAGAGGTCCCCACATGTGCGGATTCCGTGGTTTGTCCAAAGGTGGTAGCAATCAGTCGTATGGTGGCCCTATGAGTTTCCCTCAAGGGCTCAAATCAATCTGTTCTAGAATAATGGTTGCCGCATGATTTCATCTCTAAACCTTGGAGGAGTTTGTTATAGTCCAGGTTGCAGTTCTTGCCAAGCGTGCCTTGTGCTAATCCATAAATGAGAGCCTTGTTGTACAACCAACAGTTTGTGATCCATGAGACAATGCGGGCTTTGATACCATTCTCCATCCTTGGGATATTTTGTTTCTATAATTTTGTGGCGGAATATAATCTTCTACGGTTTGGCGCCGGGAGCCAAACCACATGATTAATTTGGTTAAGAGTGCTCTAGCTTGCATCTCTAAATCAAGCACCTTGAGTCCTCTTTGTGTTAGGGGTTGTATTACTGTTGACCATCGGACCTTGGCGCGTATAGAACCCATTGTGATGCCTGACCATAGGTAATTTTGCACTAAGGATCTTATTTGCTTGAAGATCTTACTCTCTATTCTTGCACTATGTGGAAGCTAAGATAACTTGGTTTATGATCATAACCCTTCCTACTAGTGAGAGTTTTTTGGAGCCCCATCTAATGAGCTGGGATGTGACTTGGCACAAGATCTTTGCTTCAGTTTCTGCTGGGGGCATATGAAATCTTATCAGGAATCCGAGGTATTGTACTGATGCTCCTGTTCTTACCCAATTGAGTCCTTGTTGTTCCCCCCCATTCACAGTTGCGGCTGTTTTGAGAGGCCCATATGTCTGATGTTTTATGCCAGTCGGTTTTGGCTCCTGCCCCCACCTAAGCTTGATAATTGCACATACTGTATGAGTTCAATAAAGGTACAAACCCTCATGTTTTAAAGTGTTCTCTGAATTAGTAATTTGTTTTCTTCTTATTACTTGTATGTGATATGTCTAATTCAAGCATATTTTACTTTATAGAGCTACTGTTGTGCATCATCAAAAACAAATTGTGAACAGTGAGCCTCCAATTGTATAAATACTTTAGCATTCATGTTTTGACTTTCTTTTTCCCTTATCATGACAATAATGCTTTTAATTGAGATCAGCAACTTATTCATTCATTTCTGTGTGTGTGCGTGTATATACATGTATATATATATATAATATATATATATATGTAAATATACTTTTGATATTATATAATTATTATAAAATACATTAATTTAAATTATAACACTATAAATTATTTATTAATTTGAATTTATAATATTATTTGATATTATTTTAACATATGCAAATAATGTTATTTGATTATTTGTTAAAAAAATCGAATAGGTTCTTATGATCACATAGATAACCCCATTCCAATTTAATCCTAGCTTAAAATACACAAAACATATCAACAATATGTGTACAAAAAAAGATCCTTACTGAACTGGAATAATACACATTTGATAAAGAATTATTTATATATACATATATACACACACACTCACAAATTACACAATAATTGATAATTTCTGATAATTATAATTATTGGATAATTTAAAATTTAAATAATATTTTCAATATTAAAATTAATTATCTAATTTATTTATAATATTGATAATATTATTTAAATTTTTTTAGAATAATATCAAATAATATTATATTTGATATCATTTGATTATTATTTGGTTGGAGTTCCTCCCATTATACATATGTCAAATATAAATATCAAATTACACATTTTACTGATAATGTAAATATACAATAAAATTTTGGTGCTTAAAAAAATCGAAAATATATGTAAAAAAAAATCAATTTTGTTTCAAAAATATTTTTAAAATACTCATTAAATGAAATTGCATTTTTTCAACCAAATCATAAATTTTTACATAAGCACATCACAGTTTAATGTATTGCATCTGTTATTTCAATGCATACATAGTTATACTTAAGTATACAAATATGTATTTCAAAATTTGATGTGTAAAATCTTAATAAAGAAAAATTGAATAAAATAAAGATAAAAAATATTAATATTAATCCAAATTCATGATTCCAAGGAAAATCATACTTATATGTATGTATATATATATATATATATCTTCATCATTTAGTTAATGAATAGATGAATGAATGAAAAGCCAGCCAGCAAGGCAGGCAGCCAGACCGCCAGTCAGCATCCCATCCACCTACCCAACAAACAAACAAAATGGAGCTCCAAAAGACAACAAAATATCTCCCGCCCCTTTCCGCGCTTTTCATCGGTATCTCCACGACGACCCCTCCCAAATATCACCACGTGTCCCTCACCCAGCCACGTGATACCGTCCAGCCCCGGAGGGGTCCTGTTCCCACCGGCTCCCCAGTTGTGTTCCCTCTCCGTTCCCTTGCGTTCTCTCCCACTCTCTTGCTTGTCTCGTCTCAAGGCTTACTGTTGTTGTTGTTGAATTTTGCTGCCCGTGATATTGCATTTTCCGATCTCGTAATGCTCGAAGAATCGCCCACCTTCTCCCCTTCTCTGCACCAATTTCGCCTCTCATCGTGTCCTCTCGGAATCAAGCTCTCTCGCTGAGCTGAGCTGAACGCATTGAATTGGAGTTGTGAGATTGGTGGGGGCGTTGCTAACTATTCGAGCTGTTTGCCGCTTCAAGGAGTGACGCCCTTACGTGATCATCTCTCTAGGATGGGCTCGGTTCTTGACCTGGTCGGTGCTTGAGCGGTGGTTTTCCAAGTGTTTCTGAATCGGTGTTTAGCGGATTTAGTTTTATTATTATCATTATTATTATTATTTATTAATTATATATATATATATATATATATATAGGATGTAGTGTTAATTTTTGAGGGAATTTCGTTGGCAGGGGATTGGATAGGAGATCTTTTTCTGAGTAGAGGTGATTGATTTTGCTCCTGGCGGATTTCGAGAAGGAAAGAGTATGATCGGTGCGACATTTCGTGGCGTCTGTTTCGGTTTGCGTTGTGGGGTTTAGCTGGAGTGTGATACGGAGTTTTGAATTGTACCGCGCCCTTCGCTACTAGTACACCTTCGCAGTCCTCTGTTCCATGGTTTGTTTGGTCTGTTTTCAGTGTGGGAATTTCTCATGGTCTGGTGGTTAGGTCCGGTGGCGCAGGTTGTTCTCGAAATTTTCCATGGTTGTCTCTGTGAGTGGTACTCTGATGATTCCCTTTAGCTTCATTTGCTGCCACATTTGGTTTTGACTCTATCTTTGTGAGGACGGCCCTTAGTTTTAGGAAGTACTGTACGCTCAAGCTTCTCATACAAGTGCACACGTCGTGTAATCGATTTGTGTGTTAAAATCAAGTTGGCAGTTTGTGAAATTTCAATTTTCATTGTAAAAGGTGGAGCATACTTGAATCGTATTTTTAGTTAATATGGACGAAGGTCGCTGGTGGATGGCCTGTGAACCACACGTTCGTGTTGTACGGGATTTGGTGCGTTCCAAGGTTGAAGAGAGAGACGTCGAAGAGCCCTTGCACAAATGTGTTTCTTTATATATGGCTGACATCCACGATCATTCTCTTTTAGAGAACGCGAACGTTTTTCTTACCATTTCAGGTGATTTGCCTGTTTCATCGTGACCCATTACTTGCGTGTATCGAATGAAAGAGTGTCATCATTAGTATACTAGAGTATTGTACAATGCTTGTGATTCTGGATACACTTTGCAGGAGATCAAATTGAAAGCGCATTTTAAGTCTTGTGTTAAACGAGTGATTAATTGTAAAATACAAAAATTATGAATTCATAATTTTGGCTTTCAAAATTTTTAAATTTCAGGTGCAAGAGTCACAGGTATGGAGGCATCTTTCATGTGGCTGGGTGGATGGAGGCCATCATGCGCTTTGATGTTGGTGTATTCTCTAATGGGAGTGCAGCTACATGACCAGATTCGGAGTTTTAGAAACGGAATTAGCAAATTGGGGCGTTCAGAATCAGTGTTATCCGACAAGCAGATAGTCAACCTACGGAATGTTCAGAAACATGCTCGTGAAGAAGAGAAAAAACTGACCAAGAAATTAGCGACTATACAGATGAGCTTTTGGCGCCTCTTTCGTTGTTGCAGTTGAAAACACCTAGTATTGTGGCATCCTGGTCCCCTCGAGTGGCGACTCAAGTACTAGAAACTAGCCCGGTCAAGGAATGGTTGCCTCAAGGATCAGAATGACTTTGTTTATACTGAAGTGCCGTGCCGGATATCTTGCAGATGCTTGTTAGCGACAAAGATGTGCTTGCGGCAGTATTGCAGTTAGGGTCCTCAAGTAGGTCCAACAAGAGTGACTTACGAACTGTTCTTAAGCGTCGAATGTCTCGACTAAAGAAACTTCTGATTCAGGCCGACCAGCTTCGTTTACAAATACTTCATCAACTCTTTTTGGTACGACCCCTGTTCAATTTGCTCATTGCGCCATAGCTGCATTCGAATTGGCCTTCTCTATGCACGCAATGGGATTTTCAGATGAGAAAAGAAAACTTAAGGTGGCCTCCTCAAGCCTGTGTGTGAAGCCTTTGACTGGAAGGTCTTTACCTCCCAGATTATCTGGTAATTCTATGGCCTCTGATTCCTCTGTCACACCAGATGATATCCTTCCCAGAGAGTCAAGCTGTTTACGCAGTGCAGGGCCTGTGCAGTCCTCCAAAAACTCGCTTATTTGGTATCATCGAAGTACTTGCCAAATTTAACGTCAAATTTTTGGTTGA
Source organism: Physcomitrium patens (assembly GCF_059467195.1). Lineage (NCBI taxonomy): Eukaryota > Viridiplantae > Streptophyta > Bryopsida > Funariales > Funariaceae > Physcomitrium > Physcomitrium patens. The sequence continues at coordinate 13,923,360 of NC_143416.1, read as the reverse complement.
GATGCAGTGTCAGTTCTTTGTAGTCTTTAAGATCTCTACCAAAGCCTTGTAGGTGTAGAGGATTTTTTTCCACTTGAGAGTCGAATATGCCAATACGTACCAGCCAAATTGGGACAGGGAGAGTTGTCTCTTTCACCAGCTTCAGGGAGAAATCCTATAACAGTAGAGTAGGGATTTAAAAGAGGATCATGTCCGATTCTCTGGACTAACGTGAAGACAATTACACATCATGGACAGCTGCTTGAAGGGTTATGCTTCTAGTGCCAACAACCTCAATGCAACGTATCAGAATAAGTCTGGTGAGTGAGCTATGCACAGGATTCATGCTTTTTCTCAGAATAATCATGTTGATGAATTTGCGCCTACGGAATGAATAATTTAGTTGCTGAGAAGCAAGTTAAAAATGAAGACATGTTCAGGGCATGAGTATTACAATAGTGTTTAAAATCCCTTCCTTTGTCATGAATGTAGATTCCATCGTTCAGCGGATGATTTGAGAAATTGTTTGACGAAGTTGCACCTTGCGATAAGGTGGGTTCTTGTATCAAGAGATGCACTTTGAGAAGGGTTAGATTACCTCGCAACAAGAGGTTAATTCGGGATGAGATTAGATTAGCTTTCCGTCTATTTTCTCCCAACAGTTTTTACTGTGGGGTTTTGAGACCGTGAGGTTAAGCTTATATTTCACAAATTATTTGGGTTCTTGTTTTTGAGGTGGAGGATGTTGCAAAATTGCATCTGCTCACTGATCATTTGACGAAATAAATAAAAGAAATTTTTTCATCGCCTCGTCATTCTACAATTTCTGCGAGTGCTTTTTATATCCTTCTAAATCCGGAATACCCATGCCTCTCAACCGCAGTTGGCAACAACTCACTGAACTCAGGATTCTAACGGAAAGCTTAAACAGGAAGCATGATGATATTTGAGAATGCTACACCACTATAAAGAATGACAAAACATGTAATTTAATATTCACACTTTTATGTCGCTGAAAACTCACAAATTATACGCGGCAGTTCGGTACGACTGGGAATCGCGAATCCATTCTCATCTACCGCTTAAGCGCACACGAAAAACCGCACGATCTGATGCTCAGGGTATTAATTCAACAAACAATCAACTCGCCAGAATTTTGCCAGAATTAAGAAAATATTGACTAAAAAATTCTTATTCTACAATACTAAATATCTCACATATTACAGCTACCATCCCTCATGCTTCACAACACCTCTCTGCAAGCCCATAGGACTGGAGAGATTCTTAAGCATCTCGGCTGTAAAACTACTCTACACTGTAGAACCTGAGTAACTTGCTACTTACTCCTAATACTACACTGAGTCACAGACACTGAGGCTACCTGGGCAGGCGTCTTTAAACCACCTACGTCTGCACCAGGGAGTGCTTTTGTCCGCCAGCAGAAGCAGCAGGCAAATCGAGACTTCACTGCTTGCTTGAACTTCTTGTTGCTTCCATAGTAACAGTTTCCGCACGCCCACACTAGAAGAAACACTCCGATCGATCCCCCCACAAAAATAAGCAAAATCTTCCACCATGCAAATGGAGGTGGAGGAGGAGGTACGCAGTTACCACAGCAAACACGTTCAGCAAGATTCCTGGTGTCTGTTTTCGGGCATGTCACACCATCGGATGGCAGCGAGCTCGACGGGCAGACCGCTGCCACGGTCGACTGATTCTGCACCAACGAAATAAAGACAAGCTTAGACTACATAATTTCACGGCATGAATCCATGTATGTTAGCGACAGATTTTGAGCTATCCTGAAACACATAATGTAGTTCATGTACGTTTGTCAAGCCGATTCTCGTATGATCACGTTATCAAAACCGGTTACTGACGAACTTCAATTAGGTAGACGTGATAGAAATAATGATAAAACTGATGACATGGAGGTCATGATTGAAGAGGACTTCGAATGATATTTGAAGATTATTTTTATGATAGTAGCGGAATTGTTCAATTCTACCCGCATATCTCCACCTTCCAATTCCTCATATCCTTGTGAATGGCTATTTTATGAGAAGCCAAGTACCTGATAGCTGCAAACCAGGGTGAGGTTATTAGGAGGTTGAATGGTCCCTCGTCTTCTACTTGCAAGATCTGAAACCACCAATGCTCGCAACTGACCCTCCAGCTGGTTCAGGTACACATCGATTCCAGAAACTCCAACCAACCTTCCGTCCTTGTCAATCGCTAAAAAAAACACCACCACAGCCACGATTTAAGTCAACCTTTCCGTCGAACTTTGCTCCAGAAGACCATGAGACTGGAAGGTGGTGTTTGGAGAGAAGAGTTATGAATCCTATTTTACCTGGTGCAGTCACGGTAACGGCGTCAAGTGATTGCGCCACGCTCCTGTAAACATTGCTCCACGTCGGTTTCGAGTTGACAGCATCCTGGTGTGTCTGAGCCAAGAAGGAGAAATAACCTCTCAAGGCGTACAGAGGGTTCGCGGTAGCTGGTGCTTCCAAGACCTCAAATGATCCTTGCACACCGCACAAAACTGAGGGGAGGGTGGTGTTGATCAAGAACGGATCTGAGGTTGGATCTGAATCGGAGTTTACGGGGAGTTTGTACACAAGCAACTTAGTCTTGTTCTGCCTTATGACTGCGGTTGGAAATGTTGTTGTGTTCAACGGAATAAAATTGCCATTGCTGATGACAACCACCAACTGCAAGAGCAAGGATGTGATCATCAGGGCATATGAATGTTTCTACTTATCTACGGCCGTGGATTGAGGAAAACTGTGACATCTCCACTATGCAAGCATCAGATTTCTCAAATGAAGTTGACGAAGAACTTGACCACTTCCTCTCACGGGGATTGATGGTAGATGGATCACAAAACAGTGTCCCTTTTAAAAGAAATGATATGCTCTCGGCAAATAATCTTAAGTACCTTCAAAGAATTAGATCCGGTAGTTTTAAAACTGGAAACTGCCTTGATCACTCCGTCGTTGAGGTCCGATGGCCGTGGGTCGTCTGACCGTTTCAATCGTTTCACGCTATCCTTCAAGGGCATCAACTCCGAACGGGCACCGGAATCATCGTAATTCCCTACGTTTATAGCGGGCCCCAGAGGGCTAGCGCCGCTGCTGTTGAAAGGCCATACCTGCACGAAATCTCCTGGCGACAGAGTCTGGATCAGAGAAACCGCTAAGTCGATTCCAATGTCCAAGTAGGTAGTTCCGAGAGGCCGTTGGAATTCCCCGGTTACACTCGTGCCCATCATATTTCCAGTGTCCACGAGGATCATCAGCTGCTTCGATACCGAAATGGCATCCAAGAACCAAGGCCTCCAGCGGCTGTCAAAGGAGTTGCATCGCTCCTCTGTAGAGTCTCTTCCAGGAAATGCTCTCCAAGCGCCTGATACGGATCCAAAGTACACATAGGAGAAGTTGTCGGGGAAGGATATGGTCTTGAATGTGGAGTCCAGAGCCCGCTGTAGGCAAACGTCTCGGGTGATCTCGGTGGGAAGATTTTGGAAGTCCGTGTTCGGAGGAAGCCTGCACATGCAACATCATTAAGATTCGAATTTGGCCCATAGCTTTCGGACTGGAGATATTCAAAGAGTGGGCATCGACGCAGTTATTTTGTTCTCAGCCAGACCACTTAATGCAAAGGAGTCAAGCTGCTACATGACTCACGTTATGTAGGACTTCTTGTAATTCAGCATCATCTGCTGACAGCCTTGGCTGGCGTTGGATACTGAGTTGGATAGCGGACAATACTCATTGTTGTCCACTTTTGTGCAAAGGGAGTCTTGAAGATCTTCCTTCTGCGGACGGCACACCGCTCGGCTACAATCCGACTTACAAGAGCCAACCAAAACTGCAGTACGTGCCAAAACACATTTTAATCAACTGCACTACACCTGAAACATTCTTCGATCATGATCACTTCCATCGACAACAGAACGCATCTACAAGGTTAGTGCAACACTTCCTCGCCTTGCTGTTATGCCAGGCGTAGGGCATTGAAAGAAGGGGAAAACACTTACAGCAGTTGCCCTGGTTTGCCAGAGCAGCAGCAGCGATCGCCATGACCTCCTGTTCTTTCTGATCATTATACTTTGCACCATCGCCAACCGCGCAGACCATCACCAGCGGGCCTTTCGGGGTACAAACTAGACTAAAAATCGCTACGAGAAGCCAGACTAGCCGGGTCCTCATCGTAATAGGTAACTGGAACCTTGCTGCAAGTGTGTGTTACCGCCAAGTACAATTATCTGTCACTTCTTGCCAGGTGCCTGAGGGATTATCTTTGTTGTGATTTATACAAGGACTTGGGCCAGAGTAAGGTCAAATTGTCCACCTAACTTGAGACCCACGACAACGTTGGAATCATTCAGTTCAGCTGAGATTGAATCGTCAAACACAGCTTATTGAAAAGCCCAAATCATCGCCGACATCATCGCCCAAATCATCGTGTCCTGGGGATAGTCACTGCTGCCGACTACAAGTGTTGTTCCCGTTTGCTGCGATTGGCTCCGATGAACACTCGGCTCACTCATAAGCCACCTAAGTTTAGACTGGCGAGTCAGCTGGCTCAGTCGGCCTAGACAGTCGGTAGATACGTGGATAGTCAATGTCTGCAGAGGCCAATGCAGCTGCCTCTGAGAGGGTTCGGATGAAGATGGCCTGGAGCTTCTGTTTGTTGTTGTTGTTGTTGTTGTTGTTGTTGTGTGTGTGTTTTGTTTTAACATATCCGCGGTACACCCGATGCTTTGATTAGTGGGGGGCAAGTAGATGGCGTTCAAGGACCTGAGACCCAGAAATACGTTCTTTTTTGTTGTTTTTGAAGCAACTGGGGTGTGCTCGTCGCATTGGTAGATGAAGAATGAGGAATTGGACAGGAGCTGGTTGTCGTGGGGTCCACGATACTGTTTGGGGGAGTATGTCGGCAAACGACGAGCGGGGAGGCGTGGACTTGCAAAAGTCGGCATCGCAGGTCAACCCCGCGCCACGTCTCGGAGGAACATCTGTCCGACACTGTTAACACCCAACCTTTAAGGGTGTTAGGGTATCGAAGTTGAGCTGAGATGAAGTGATGGTTTATTGTTGCATGCCACAGTTTTTTTGAATTGAGTAGTAGTTCATGTTTTGACTAAGTTTATGAGGGAATTGTGAAACATGTGTTCAAAACTTACGTTTTTATTGCTACAAGAGACTCTGAAAAGGGTTTTTATCATACTCCATGAAGTCAAAAAAGGAAAAAAGATAATATAAATGTATAATGCTTAACACTTTAAAGGATGTATTTCTTGATTTTTTTTTCATCAAAGGCATTACTTTGTGATAAAAGAATAAGAATCCTACCCAATTCACATATTGTGCATGATTTTTTATTCTTGTATATAATGTGATAGAATTAGGTTTCTTTAAACTAACTAGAAATGGCTATTGAATATATTCTATTGTATGGATAATAGTGTTTGCATCAAAATATGATTATTTGAGCAAGATGATAGAATTCTGTAAAAAAAATACAATTATCAACATATGAATTATAAAAAAAATAAAAATTAAAGATATTAAATAAAAAATAATTAAGTAAAAATAATTATTCTACAATAGTTGATTAAATATTTTTTATATTTGATTATATACATTTTAGATTTGATTAAATAAAAAAATATTGGTATTATTTATAATTAATATTAATAAATAATAAAATAAAATCTAATCACCACTTAAAGGTCTTTATTGGAGTAAGTTGTTTGTAATTAAATAACAACAATAATTAAAGTCAAATAGTTTAGCTAAAAATTAAGAATTTTTGTAGTAAGTTAAATTGATGGTTCTTGGGATTTAAAAATATCAATCTAAAGGCATCTATTGTTAAATGTAAGAATCTTATAAAAGACCAATCACAAGAAAATATACTTATCTAGATAAGTCCTTACAACTAAAAACAATGCACACCATCTTATGTTGTTTATCTATAAGTATTAGATATTATAAGTAATATCTTATCTTATTTTATACTTCTATTTTTATAATATTATTTTTTTTAAATATATGGCTTTTAAAAAACTAATAAAATAAATTATTGACCACATATATCTATCTTCAAAAAGGTTTAATAATCATTTTTAGCATCACTATTGTATTTTATTTAAATTAGATTACATATTTATTTATTGATATAAGATTTTAAGATTAATAGTCTAGGGTGTTAGACATGATTTTTATCTATTTTGTTAAAAATTATTAATTCTATTTTTTTTATAAATCAAAGATTTTAATATTATTGCATTTTTTTTTTATTATTATTTTTTTTTTGTATAAGAGTGTCTATATCATAGATATACATAGGTATTCTAGTAAATACCTATATGATTAGATAGAAGTAAGTAAGAATAGATAAAAATAGATTAATTTCATAATACCTTCTAAAGAAGCTTCCTAGAAGTCTAAAAGACGGTGCTTTGATTCTATATATATTTGTAATTGATTAGCAGGTTAGAAACTTAATCAATAAGTTAACCACATATTGATAGCTTGCAGAATAAGCTAATTATGTGGCGCACATATAGAAAACTTGCCTTGCAAGTTAAGATACATATCTTGCAAAGTCAACATATTTTGGATGTCCTATAAGACATTGCCACGTAGCTCCTAGTTAAGAGCATATATGGAGACAAGAGTGAAGCCTTCTTCACTCTTTTCAATACCTTTGTAGTCCTCAGTCTTCTTTCAAGCCTTTTTAGTCTTTTTGTTTTTGGAAATAATTATTCTAGTTTAATATTATATCATCTTTGAGTGACTTTCTAGTTCTTTTCAATGACACAAGAGTGTATTGAGGATTTTCTTTCTTTGAGATTCATATCCTTAATAGTTTGATAAGAGTGCTAACTTATTATTTTTGTCTTATTTTAGAAGTGAGTAGATTATTCTACTTTTATTGTTGTATTTTGAAGGTTGCGGACTACCCACCTTTAAACAAAAAATCTTATTTTCTAACACTTATCTTTTCCTTCAAGAGAATAGATTATCTTTTTTTGTAGAAATTTTCATTAGAGGTTGTTAATTACCTTCTTCTAATTTAACTTTTGAATTTTTTTTGAGTTTTCTATGAAATGAAAGATTATGGATACTACTCTCAATGGAAGTGGGAATAGATTTGTATCTAATTTAGATCTTCATGAGCTTCTCAGCACTCTAAAAGTAGAAATATCACATATTTGTAATGTGAATTATGGAAGTCTAAGTTTCATAGAAAAAAATTTGCAATTCCCCAACGATTAGAATTCATTCCTAAAAGTATTTACGGCCACATTTGGAGAAAGTGATCAAAAAAGAGTAGTATAAATCAAGCTCCTATCTTTACAGCAAGGATCACGATTAGCTACCATATGTGTTGCTGAATTCCAAAACTTTGCTTGGAATGGGGATTGGAATGACAAAGCCTTTATCAATCAATTTTGATATGGATTGAAGGATAATGTCAAAGATTTATTACTAACAATACCAAAGGTAGAATATTTATAATAATTTATTACTCAAGCCATTGCATGTGACAATGAATTATTTAAAAGATGTCAAGAAGAAAGATTTGGCTAGAAAAGTATAAATCAAATAACAACAATGACTTCCAAGTTTTTAAAAACTTATTTATCGAGGCCAAAACCAATGCAAATTAATATGATACATTTTAAATTTCTCATAGATCAAGAATAAACTTGAAAACATCATGACACCTTATGCTTATATTATGGAGAAGCTAAACACATTGCTCAACATTATCCAAGAAAATAATACAATCACATAATGAAAAGCATGGTTGCTAAAGAGGACAATGTCATAATACATGGCATTTGGCTAGAGATTGTACTGGACACTTGGCTATGTGTCAAGGACATGAATCTTGAAAATAGAGAATCCTCAATACACTCTTCTATCACTTAAGAGAACTACAAAATTACTCAAAAGGTGAGGTAATATTAACTAGAATGGCTATTGCGAAAAACAAAAAGACTAGAAAGTCTTGAAACAAGACTAAGACTAAAAACACATTGACAAGAGTGAAGAAGGCTTCACTCTTGCCTCCACATATACTATCTAACTAAGAACTATGTGGTGATGTCCTATAGGACCTCCAATATGTATTGACTTTACTAGCCACATGTCTTATCTTGCAAGGCAAGTTATCTATGTATGTGCCACGTAGTTGGCTTGTTCCACAAGCTATTATATGGAGATAACTTTTTCCACAAGCTACTAATACATGGTTAGCTTTTTGGCCAAGTTTCTAACCTACAAACACATCTAAAGTCAAAATTGCATCTATGAAGCTTTTAGGAAGCTTCTCTAGAAGACTTTATGAAATTATTCTATATTTACCTACTTTTACTTAATCATATAAGTAACTATTGAGGTAAATGTATATGTTCTTGACATTATTCCCTCTTCTAGGGACGAGTTCCATAAAGAGCGGTCTTCATATGTTAAGGAAGTCAAAGATGTGACAAATTATATTTGCTACATACTCCGATCTTTGCTCTCTTCGAAGATGGTTGATAGGTCCTTTCAACCATCTATAGTGTCTTATATCAGGGCAAGAAGACCACCTTATTATTTGGTCATTGTTGAGGCCTTTATAACTTCCTTCAAATAAAATATTTGGAACACTGTCAAGAGTTGTTTCTACCTCTAATAAAATCACTAAACATCGAGAGTCTCTTCCAAAGTCGTGATTCCAAACACGTTATATCTCGCCATCTATTCGAGAAAGGACATGTCATACTTGAGGATCTTCATCTCAATTTTATCATCTTGAAGGTTGTAACAATCGCAATGTCTCATCTAGTAAGTCTGCAAATGAAAGCACTTGAGTTGAATCTGCTAGTTGTTGGTGCTCCATTTCATCACAAGTACACAGAAGCTGCAATGAAAGATAGAAGGTAGAATGTTATTTTTCTTTGATCTTGTTTCTTTTATAGCAAAGGTTTGCTATTCTTTATCTTGGTTTTGATGGATGTCGTCGATGAAAGACTTGAACTTTCTTTGCTACATTTACAAGATTCTTTAATGGCTCCCATGTATGTTCACTAATATCATATCCGTGCCAATGAATAAGATATTCCAACCTATTTTGGTGCCACCTTGAGTCTAAGACTTCTTCTACCTCAAACTCTTGGTTATTATCTACTTCTATAGGAGGAGGTGGCATTTGTATTCTTTCCAAGATATTCACTGTCTTATATGGCTCGAGAAGAGACACGTGAAATATAGGGTGGATCTCCATCGACTCCGATGTCATGATGTAACATGACTAATAGGTGAAAGAATGTGGAAACTATTATAATGTAAGAGATCTTAGTTTAAAGTATTAGAGTAAGTTATCTTAGAAATATAGTTAATAGTAAAAAGGATAGTAAAACTAAAAGGTATCAATATTGTCTTTTTAAAAAGGTGACTTCTACTTACTTTGTAGGACCATAAATAAGACAAAATAAAGTAGATTGGAAAAATAAATGATATAGGCATCTTTAGAAAGAAGTTAAAATTGAATTCTAACAAAATTTACTTAGAAAATATGCGGTGTTGTATGGCATGATTTGCTATATGGGAATATACTAGGTATCTAGCTGTAAAAAGTGTACTAATAAGCAATATGTAAAAAATATAGTCGCAAAAGTGCTCTCTCCAATTGTGGTCGCAGATCCTCAATTTCTATCCATACGTGTGTGTTATGTGTAAAAGAGTGACAATAGCTTCCAATTCAGTACATTAAGTTTGAGCGCTTGTATCTTCTTTATATTAACTCCAAACGACACAAAACTTACACCAAAACCATAGCCAAAAACCTAAAACTTTTGATCCTAGCCTTCAAAACTCGAATGGCCTCGAGAAACTAACACTAATCCCTTATATGGCCTCACGCAGCCTCCTCAAAGTCCATTGGTCATTATTTTTGATGAATAGGAATGGAGATTTTCATTATTCATCTCCATTCATCTATATTGGTGCCCTAATTACTCCCTTTTGCTGCTAAAATCCTTCTTCAATCCTTTTTTCTTATAAGATTTACATAATTTATGCTCTAAACATCAAATAAAAGAACCAAAAGAAGTTTTCAAAGGTCACCAATGTCTAACAAAGGTGATTTTAAATATTTAGAAGTTACTATCAACCAAAACCAATCTTAAAAGTCACTATCAAAAGAAAATTAAAATTATACAAATTCTATAGTAATCTTTTTAAACAACCTCTTCTCAAGGTAATAATCAAATTATATTCTACAACCAATTAAAATCTACTAATATGGCTCTCACCATGTTACTTAATAAATTATATATTAAGTATATAATTCCATTATTTTCATAAAGTAGCCAAAGTGCAACATGACATCCACGCCTTCTAAACTTGTGCATCCTCTGGTATGTACCAAAAAGAACCAAAGTTTTGGTCGGCATCATATCTCATTCCCTACATTGTTTTTTGTTTTTTTGTTTTTTTGTTTTTTTGTTTTTTTGTTTTTTTGTTTTTTTTTTGATTCATGTCTTCTACTTCTTTTTTTTGTAAAGAAATATATGTCTCCTCTAATACCTTCATAAATTCCTTGTTGCTTTAATCAATGTTGCATATCAATTTTTTCCTTGTATTTTGAGCTTATTTCTTCCAAAAATCTTTCGAATATGTCTCCATATACTTACTATTAAAGCATTTTTATCAAGCACATCTACTCTTTTTAGATCTTTTTTCAATTTTTACATACCTCTTTACTCCTATTTCTGTAAGCCATTAAGTTGTGTATGTAAAACATATCCATTCTTATATAATTTTGCAACATCTGTATGAAAAATATTATTCTTTCCATGCAAAAGTACCTTCTTTGATGTACCACTATATTGCCGCTCTATAGTGGTACCCTGCAAAAATCCGTAAACTCTTAACTAATCCTTGGTAATAAATCACTTCATAAATAATCCTAATTGAGCTCATGGTTTGTAGGTACAGTTAGAAATTACACTGTCCTTTTCCATCTTGACTTCTGATACGGGCACATGTTGATCCATCATCCAAAATTTTAGTCTCAATCCTCAGAACTGTAATATATGGTTGACCAAGAATCACTGGATATGTAGTAGTGTCATGAAACAAAAGAAATTTTATTCTATGGTAATATCTTCAACTTTTATCTTCACATTAGAGCAAGCACCATAAAGATCTCCTCGTGTATTATTTGTTGTCCAAATCAACCATCCACGGTTAATATCAATGGACCACCTTTGAAGTGTATAGACTTCTTTTGATATAATATTAATTTCAGATCCATGGTCAATGAGAGCAATTACTGGTTCTACTAAGTCTTCCATTTTTACTAAAGTCTCTGTAGTGGCTCTTGCCCAATGTCCCATGGTATAGTGTCCAAGGCCCTTGTCATCATCCTTATATTCATCCAAATTAAATTATCCCTTTTTATTGATATAACATTGTGCCAATTCATATTCCTCTTTTTCAGTCAAGATTGTATCCAAAGCATTAGATACAACAGATTTTCTTATCAACTACCTCTTTCACTTAATGGTGTCTATGATGACTTCATGAAACTCTCTCTTTGCAATGCCTAAAATTTCTCATAGAGTAAATTCAATTTTGGCATTCAATACTCTTTCTTCCAACACTCCTTTGAAATTTGTGGCTGCCTCAATCTCTGATTGAAGCTTATAAGTAACATGCTTACTCTTCCCTTTTGTCTTTATCAACTTCTATGCTTTCTTCCCATTTCTCTTTTGGCATTGGTACTTTTCCAGGGTGCGATGTCGATGGCCCATCTTTAGATGGTCTATTAGCCTATGGTATAGGTATTTCTTTATTTTGTGTTGTTTTTGCATGCCTTTGAGATCTCTTCTTGTTAGTTGGCTCTTCAAAATTATCTTCTATTTTATTTCTTCCTCTTTTTACCTCCATTAAAGCTTCATATTGGGACTTTGCCAAATAAGCATGTATAGATATAGTATCAACAGGGTCATCCCATCCTGTAATATTTCTAATTATTGTGGCTGTATTAAGTAATTTCTGCCTTATTATTTTTTTTTTTTATTCATACTGATAATAGCATGATTTCATAAATCCCTTTTGTTTACATGCTTGTCAAAAACATCCTCCTTCTCCATTACAGCCTCAATGCCATAGGTAATAGCTTCTCTTGATGCCATAGCCTGTTGAGATAAATGCTCTTCCAAAACCTTTTTCATCCCTCTTTTTCTTAAATTATTTTTGAGAAACCTACTTGAATCTCACAATGCAATTTTTCCATCCTTCCATATAATTACTCTCTATCACAAAATATCTACAAAATCTCTATATTTCCTTCAAAGATGCTCCATACTATCACACCAAATATATCATTGTATATATCTTGACTTTGATACAGATTTGCTCTCAGGTAATCCTTCTTTCTCCTCTAGCTTTGTCAGTTTGATTTGTAAGTCTTTCATTCTTTTTACCAACTCATCAATTACATCTTTTTGTAGTACAACTATAGACATAGGAATTGGAATAGTACTTACTGATATAGCAGGTTCTGGTATTTACCTACGAGATATTATAGTTGGTAGAGGTCTCGTTTGTTGCCTTAGTACCACTTTTCTCCTCCGATACTCTCTTTTAGCAAGTATGCCCACAACTTCAGAGACTTTCTTCCAATCAGTAGTAAGTCCATTGTCCTCTCTATTATCCTCCAATAATAATTCCAATTCTCTTTGTAAATCATTGCCAGCTGATTGAAGAAATAACTCCATCTTATCATTTTCAAGTGTAAGCTTTTCCACTCGAGACAATTGAAGGAACTATCTTTCAAATTCTTGGAATAACTTTGTTGCAACCAAACTCTTGTTGGATTTATTAACCCATTCCATAAACGATTTTCTTGTTATCCTTTCTGTATCTTCTAAAGAATACTCTTCTTTTAGCTGAAGGATAAAATCCTCCCATTTCTCTCCATGAATTTTAATAATGTCTTTTATATAGACACGAAGCTCTGGTACAACTACAAGCTCAAATGTAAGGATCATATCTTTCTCCAGCACTTTATTGAGCTCCATCTCTCAAAAATAATACTTAAGATATTTGAAAATATTTCTTCCATCAAATTGATCCAAAAATCCAACAATAGATTGGAAGGCTTTAGTAGCCATTGCCTCCTTGCATTCCACTGCTTGCTGTTGTTGCATAAAAAGTACAAATACTTGAAATATTTGAGTTGTAGCATGATCAAGTTCCAATGGAGATTCCTTAGTGCAATTCCTACTACCACTTCCTTGCCTCCCTTCCATAATAGAAAACAAAAAATATTTCTTCAAAACTCTCTACCACAGAAATATTCACGTCGGGTTCACTAGGTTTGTCGTATGGCATGATTTGCTATCTGGAAATATACTAGGTATTTAGTTGTAGAGAGTGTAGCTTAAACCTTTATATGATTCTTATCTTAGCTTCCAAAACTCCTTTGTTTTTGTATAAAATTCCAAATATAATAACATCCCTTCAAAACATATTTTTTCCGTGAAGGATTTTCTTGCCGTAAACTTTAGAAAATCATAACTATTGATGTAATTATTCAATTTTTTTTAAATTTATAAGATAAGTAGAATTAATCCTTAACTTTTATCTTAAAAAAACCAACTACAAATTCACTCCCGAAATTTTGACATCTAAGAAACCCCAGCAGGCACTCTAAACCCTAATTTACAAGCATCCAAACAACTGTTTTCTTTATATCTCAAAAATCCAAACTCCAAATGTCATAAAACTTATGCACAAAGTTTATTGACATGAAATAACACATTCTTTGAAATTTTAAGCCAAAAATCTTATCAAATTGCTCAAGCTATAGCTCAAGAGACAACCACTTAGCAAATCAGGTTACTTATTATCCTTAGATTGCATATACTGACTTCAAAATCCAATAACTCCTTCATGCCAACTTAGAATCCAATAAGTAATATATAAAAAGTATAGTCACAAAAGTACTCTCTCCAGTCACAATCGCCGATCCTCAATTTCTATCTATACGCGTGCGTTATGTCCAAAAGAGTGACAATAGCTTCCAATTCAATACCTTAACTTTGAGCACTTCTATCTCCTTCATATAAACTCCAAACGACACAAAACTTGCACCAAAACCATAGCCAAAAACCTAAAATTTTTGATCCTAGCCTTCAAAACTCGAATGACCTTGAGAAACTAATACTAATCCCTAATATGGCCTTGGGCAGCCTCCTCAAAGCCCATTGGTCATTATTTTTGATCAATAGGAATGGAGATTTTCATTATTCATCTCCATTCATCTATATTGGTGCCCTAATTACTCCCTTTTGCTACCAAAATCCTTCTTCAATCCTTTTTTCTTATAAGATTTACATAATTTATGCTCTAAATATCAAATAAAAGAACCAAAAGAAGTTTTCAAAGGTCACCAATGTCTAACATAGGTGATTCTAAATATTTAGAAGTTACTATTAACCAAAACCAATCTTAAAAGCCACTATCAAAAGGAAATTAAAATTATACAAATTTTATAGTAATCTTTTTAAACAACCTCTTCTCAAGGTAATAATCAAATTATATTCTACAACTAACTAAAATCTACTAATATGGCTCTCACCATGTTACTTAATAAATTATATATTAAGTACATAATTACATTATTTTCATATAGTAGCCGAACCACAACAGGATTGCAGACTATCCACCTTTAAAGAAAAAATCTTATTTTCTAATATTAATCTTTTCTTTAAAGAAAATAGATTATTATTCTTTGTAGAAATTTTCATTAGAAGATGTTAATTATCTTCTTCTAATTTAACTTTTGAAATTTGTTTGAGTTCTCTATGAAATTAAAGATTATGGATATTACTCTCAGTGGAAGTGAGAATAGATTTGCATCTATTTTAGATCTTCATGAGCTTCTCAGCACTCTAAAAGTAGAAATATCACGTATTTTTAATGTGAATTATGGAAGTACTATGCATATGCCTATGGAAGAAGATTAGACTTTGTGGCAAGAAGTTATGCAGCTGAAGGAAGTAAATAGATCGACCTTACAACCAAATCCAAAGAGTTTTGCTTCAACAAGTATGATAGGGATAAAGATTAATATACTTGAGAAGTTTGATGAAACAAGATCAAAATTTCAAGGATTTTTACAATAAATCAAGCTCTATCTAAGATTGCATCCTTTCCAATATCTTAAGAGATTTATTCAAGTCGGATTCATAAATACACTTCTATCTAGAAGTTTTCTCTCTTGGTTTGTAACTTTCATAGAAAAAGATTCGCAACTCCCTAACGATTTGAATTCATTCCTAAAAGTATTTACAGCCACATTTGAAAAAAGTGATCAAAAAAGAGTAGCAAAAATCAAGCTCCTATCTTTACAGCAAGGATCACGATTAGCTACAATATGTGTTGCTGAATTCCAAAACTTTGCTTATAATGTGGACTAGAATGACAAAGCCTTTATCAATCAATTTTGATATGGATTGAAGGATAATATCAAAGATTTATTACTGACAATATCATAGGTAGAATCTTTAGAATAATTTATTGTTTAAGCCATTGCATGTGATAATCGATTATTTAAAAGATGTCAAGAAGAAAGATTTGGCTAAAAAAGTATAAATCAAATAATAACAGCGACTTCCAAGTTTTCAAAAACTTATTCATCGAGGCCAAAACCAATGCAAATTAATATGATACATTTTAAATTTCTCATAGAACAAAAACAAACTTGAAAACAGCATGACGACTTATGCTTATATTATGCAGAAGCTAAACTTATTGCTCAACATTATCCAAGAAAACAATGCAATCACATAATGAGAAGCATGGTTGCTAAAGAGGACGGGGTATTAGAAAATAAGTTTTTTTAACTATAATAGGGAATGTTGTCGTACTATAATTGCTTATAATATGGAAAAATTAGTTAGATTATATAATATGTTCATAAGTCTTGGTGTATGTTGGAATGATTAATAGATTAATTTGATGACAGTGGATATAAAAAAACTTTATTTTGAATTTTATCTATTTTGATTAAAATATTTTAAAAAATTATAGGACCTAAAATGTTTAGTATGAGGCCTTGAGAGGAGATTAGAGCCTAAAGAAGAAAATCTTAACTAGTAGGAAGCTTATTAGAAGGGATGAAAGCAAGGCATGGTTGGATGAAGGCAAGGAATGGGGATCTTCATTCCTATTGGTCAAAGGCCATGCCCAATGGACTTCATGGAGGCTGCCCGAGGCCTTATTAGGGATAAGGGTTTCTCTTTTGAAGTTATTTGAGCTTTGGAGGCTAGGATCATCAAATTTAGGTTTTTGGATATAGATTGGGTACAAATTTTATGTGATTTGGAGTTTTTATGAAGGAGTTATTGGTGCTCAAAGTTAAGGTATCAATTTCATACCTACTGTTACTCTTTGGGGCATAACAAACGTTTAAAGAAAGCAAAAAAAGATCGGCTACTTGCATTGGAGAGAACACATTCTTCACTTTACTTTTAATATATTATTTGATAAATTTAGAATTTTAATAAAGAAGTTATAGAGGGTTGAAGTCAGCACATCCAAATCAAAGGCAGTAAGTAAGTGATTTTGTTCATAGTAATGGTTTGAGCCATATCTTGAATTTTTGGACAAATTATTGGCTAAAATCTTTTGGAGAAGGTAGATTATTGTGTTAAGAAGCTATAAATACAAATTTTGTGGAATTTTAGTGCTTAATTTGTGAGATATAAAGAAAGTTGCATAGAGATGTATAAAGACTAGGGTTTGAAGCTACTGTTAGGATTTTGGTGATATCTTAAGATCCGCAAAGAATTTGTGATTTAAATTTGTTGTGGTAGTTGTTAGAAGTACATCACTACTTCGTGTAAAATTAAAGTGTGTTTGAACGGTTCAATTGGAAGATATGAATTTTTGAAGTTTAGGAATAATATCCCATAAGGATATTTAAGAATTTAGAGGTTTTATCATATTTTGGATGTTTTTGGAAACTTGAGACTTATATATTTAGTGTAGTAGCACCTAATTTTTTTTTTTTTTTATATATATATATAAAAAATTGGTCTTTCTTATCTCAAGACTTGATTGAGCAATTAGTGGCAGCCAGGAGCTCAATGCTTTTTTGAGGGAAATTCTGTCTATGCAGACATCGTGCAGCTCGAATCTTACATAAATCCTAATAAAGGTCCTATTCTCTCCTCAAATCCTTCACCTTATTTTATAATAGAAGTTTATTTAGGACCAAAAAATCACAAAGTCTTAGCACTGTTAGATTCAACAACCTGAGCCTATTTTATAGACAAAGTTTTTGTCAAAAAATAAGAGATATTATTAGTCAAAAAAATTAAACTTACACATGTGGAAGTCATAGATGGTTGTTTGCTATCTTTTAGAGATGTTATGCATAAGACTATTTCTTTTGATATAGCACTTAAAGATCATAATAATATAGTAATATTTAATATAATAAGATCTCGATTCAATCTAGTTATCTTATGATTATTTTAATTAATAAAATATAATCCTCAAATAGATTAGATTTCTTATAACTTTAATTTTTTTAATAGTTTAATCCAAAATTCCATTAGTCAAGTAGAAATACATAAGTCCAATACATCCAAATTCTTACTCGTAGGTATGAAAGCTTTTATGCATGCCACAAAAGAAAGATTATCTTTTTCTTTATATGCCATATCTATTTTTGATGGTGAAAAGACATCAAGTGATATTCTTACCTAATATTAAGATTTTTAAGATATTTTTGAAAAAAATAATATATATATTCTTCTAAAGCATCGTCGTTATGATTGTTCCATCAATCTTCACAAAAGAGCTCAACCACCATTTGGACCAATCTATAGTCTATTACAAAATGATTTGGTTGCATTTAAGAAATATATTAATGAGAACTTAGCTAAAATTTTTATACGTTATTTTAAATATCTAATTGGGGCTCCTATCTTATTTGAAGAAAAATAACGAATCTCTATAGATGTCTGTAGATTATCGAGGACTCAACAAGATCACCATCAAAAATAAGTATCTTTTATCTTTGATTTTAAGATTTTTTAATCAATTCAATCAAGCAAAGATCTATACAAAAATAGATCTACTAGGAACATATAATTTGGTATATATTAAAGAAAGAGATGAATGAAATATTATGTTTTAGTAATATTCATTTCAAACAAATTAGATGGAAGGCTTATAACTACCTCTTACAAGGTAGTTACCTATAGAAGCGATGCAAACGGAGTACTGGAATGCTACAAAGAGTAGTTTACAAAAAAGAGATGCAAGAACAATTAATCCATGAATTTCATGATAGTTTGTAGGCTGGACATAGAGGTATTTATGCCACCTTTAACAAACTCAAAGAAAAATATTCGTGGCATAATATATATAGAAGTATAGTGAAGTTTGTAGAATCATGCCAAACTTGTCAGATATACTTGGAGATTCGACATAGAGATGGATTGCATCCTACATATCCACTTACAATACATTATAAATGGATTGTAAACCTAGTTACTATACCTATGGAGATATGGCAAATGCGATACTTAGCTCTGGCACGAGAAGATTTATCTAATCAAGTAGAAAGAAGAGCTCTACGAACAAAATCCATTGAAGGAGTTTGTAGTTTTTTATTGAAAAATATCATTTATAGATATGGATGTATTAGAAAAATTACTGCTCATCGTGGGAAATTGGATGCACATGAAGCTGGATAGTTCTTCGAGAGATGTAGAATCAAGCTAGTACTTACAACATCTTATAATCCAGAAGGCAATGCTAAGAGTGAGAGAGGTCATCCTCCTATTATAAAGGCCATTGTTAAAGCTTGCAAAGGAAGAGTAAGAGAATGGCCAAGATTATTACTATTTGCTCTTTGAACTGATCGTACTATTCACAGTTCAGTAACAGGATATATGCCGGCAGAGTTAATGTAAGGACAGAAGCCCATTATGCCTATTGAAGAGTAAATACCTACTCGGAGTATCTTGCCTTGGCAAGATAATATATCTAAAAAAGAACTTCTTGTACTTCAAATTTGTCAACTAGAAAGAAGACTTGAAGATGAAGAAAAAGCAATTATAAGACTGAGAGAGTCGCCCTTGAAGAATAAAGATAGATTTGATAAGCGACATAAGTTGAAGCCAAAAGATATTCAAAAAGATGATTGGATTCTGGTATATGAAAACAACTTAGATAACCAACATAGTGCTCTTAAAAAATTCTCTAAGCGTTGGTTTGGGCCTTATGTGGTTGTACATGTTTTGAATAATCCTACATATGTATTAAGGGAATTAGATGGAACAAGACTCAAAATTCTAATTGCAGGAAAATGTATAAAACTTTTCAAACAATGGAATCAAGAACTAGTCCTCAAAGATGTTGAAGAAGAATTTGATCTATCTAATTATGAGGAAGAAGAATTGGATTTTGAAGAAAACATTACTGAGGAGGTAATATGATGCCGACCACAACTTTGGTTCTTTTGGTGCATACCGGAGGATGCACAAGTTTAGAAGGGGTGGATGTTGTGTTGTGGTTTGGCTACTATATAAAAATAATGTAATTATGTACTTAATATATAATTTATTAAGTAACATGGTAAGAGCCATGTTAGTAGATTTTAGTTGGTTGTAGGATATAATTTGATTATTACTTTGAGAAGAGGTTGTTTAAAAAGATTACTATAGAATTTGTATAACTTTAATTTCTTTTTGATAGTGGCTTTTAAGATTGGTTTTGGTTGATAGTAACTTCTAAATATTTAGAGTCACCTTTGTTAGACATTGGTGACATTTAAAAACTTATTTTGGTTCTTTTATTTGATATTTAGAGCATACATTATGTAAATCTTATAAGAAAAAGGATTGAAGAAGGATTTTGGTAGCAAAGGAAGTAATTAGGGCACCAATATAGATGAATGGAGATGAATGATGAAAATCTCCATTCCTATTGGTCAAAAATCATGACCAATGGGCTTTGAGGAGGCTGCGCAAGGCCATATTAGAGATTAGGGTTAGTTTCTCGAGGCCATTCGAACTTTGAAGGCTAGGGTCAGAAGGTTTAGATTTTTGATTAAGGTTTTGGCATAAGTTTTGTATTATTTGGAATTTTTATAAAGAAGTTATAGGCGCTCAAAGTTAAGGTGTTACTTTTGGTCCTACTATCACTCATTTGAACATAACGCACACATACGGACGAAAATTGAGGATCAACAACCACGATTGGAGAGAGCACTTTTGTGGCTTTATTTTTTTTAGACTACTCATTGAATTTCAAGTTGGCATAAAGGAGTTATTGGATTTTGAAGTCAGTGCATGCAATCTAAGGGTAATAAGTAAACCAATTTGCTAAGTGGTTGTCTCTTGAGCTATATCTTGAGCAATTTGAAGAGGTTTTGGTTCAAAATTGCAAGAAATGTATAATTTCATATTAATAAACTTTATGCATATGTTTTATAATATTTGGAATTTGGATTTTTGAGATATAAGCAAAATAGTTTTTTGGGTGCTTATAAATTAGGATTTAGAGTGCTTGCTAGGATTTCTTAGATGCCAGAAGATCGGGAGTGAGTTTGTAGTTGATTTTTTTTGTGGTAAAAGTTAAGAGTAAATTCTACCTATTTTAAAAATTTAAAATAAACTAAATAATTATATTAATAGTTATAATTTTCTAAAATTTGGGGCAAGAAAACCCTTCGTGGAAAAAATATGTTTTGAAGGGATTTTATTATATTTGGAGTTTTATACAAAAATAAAGGAGTTTTGGAAGTTAAGACAAGAATCATATAAAGGTTTAAGATACACTCTCTATAAATAGATATCCAATATATTTCTAGATAGCAAATCATGCCATACGATACCGTTCTCTATACTATTTTAGAAAAAACGTCCTTTCGATGGAAAGATCCTCTTAGAGATAGGAATTTTGGGGAAGCGCCATTGGCTGTTCTAATTTCAAGTCCATGATGGAAAATAAGGGGACCACACAGAGTTAAAAGGGAGGAGAGGATAAGGAAAGAGGCATTCGGAGATTAGGATTTTTGAGGTCGGAGAGCTAGCTTCAAGCTCCTTCAAAAGGTGTAGAATTGAGTTTCATAGGATTTGAAAGAACTTTGGCAATCGTTGCTGAAAGTCAGTGTTTGTATTGGTGAATTGGGTTTTTTTTTTTTTTGTAATAAAGTAACAACTGGCATTCTTTACTGTTTTGTGAATTTGAAAAAACTTCTACGATTGAAATTTAGAGGTATCTAGAAGGTTGAGTATGCCAAGTGCATGCAAAAGTTTGTGTTAATCTGACAAAAAAAATAGAGGATATTTGACCATTAGTGTAAAGAGGTATCAAAAGTTAACAGATTGAGGTTGTTTAGGATTTCTGTAATATCTGGAGATCTATCAATTGGAATAAGGTGACTTTTGGCATGGTAAGTTGAGGACTTCTAGGTGGCAGTCAAGATACATCAATGTGGATTAACGACATTTTTTTGCATCTTGTAAGTTAGATTGGATTGAAACTTGAACATTTAGAAGGCTTGCAAAGATAATAATGGTAGAAATTTACAACAATCGGATGGTCAAATTGAAAATTACAGCTTACTGAAGCTCACTGTCTAGAGTTAGGATTAAAAATAAAATAAAATAAAAATAAAAATAAAAATAAAATGATAAAATAAAATAAAATAAAATAAAAAATAAAAACTAACAAACAACAAAAGACTTTGTACTTATAATATCTTGAAGTTATTAAAAATAATATTTTTAAGCACTTTATATTGGGATGAAGCTTTTACATTGAAATCCAAAATAATTTGTATTTAGATGTTTGAAACCCATTAGCCTACCTAGATATTTACAAACATTATTTTATCTTCTACAGCCAGACGTCCAGTGTGTTCTCAAGCAAGATAGCATGTAATATGACATAAGTGGTGAACCCAACATGAAAGCTTGATGTGAAAGATATTGGATTTCATTTATTTTTATTTTATTTTATGGAGAATGAGAATGAAAATTTTGAAGGATCTTTGGAAGGAGCTTCAAGTGGAGCTTCTTCTAAAGGACAGGGTATGTACATGGATCTATCTATTATTAGTATTTTTTAAGCCTTATCATTATCTATACATCAATAACAAAGCAATGATCACAAGGAAGCTTTAGCAACCAAAGCTTTTTAAGTAGTGGTTAATAAAAGTGACCAGTTTGATGGAAGAGATATTTCAAAGTATTTAAGATGTTATCTTCGGGAAATGGAATTAAATTGGATTTCTGAGAAGAAGATGGTTGAATTATTTGGACTAGCCATGATACTGGAGATAAGAGAGCATATTACCTCAATTATGGAGCATTATGGAAATTCATGGGAGATTTTTTCACATGCATTAAAAGACGAATATTTCTTAGAGGACACTGATTGTGTTACTAAGAAACTATTTCTAGAATGGATTGAGCGGCCTAATAAGAATTTACAATGAACAGAGCTACTAAGGAAATTTGAGAGGTAATATTCTCAATTATTTAAGGTAGAAAAATTGACATTAGAGCCAAACAAGGTTGAATTATTTCTTCAAGTTGTTGATGGAAAATTACAAGGAAAATTGGAGTTGCTTCTTGAAGACAAAGAAGAAGATGAAGGATTGACAACAAAGTAGAAAAATGTTGAAAATGTGGTGGGATTGCTTACAAAAAGAGAAAGGAGGAAGGATAGGAGTAATATTCCAAAAGCAGTTCAAGCACCTAAAATTCTAGTATATACAACATGACCGACAATACATACTGTTCAATCTTTGACATCTTTATCAAAAAAAGGAGACATAGAGATTGAAGAAATTATACGTGGAATGTGAGATCTTCAAATCAAATTGACAAGACTCAAAGAAAATACTTCTACAAAATAATTTGAAGAATGTTTCAAAACAAGGATATGTACAAAGATGTATCTGGTGTGATGACGTTTTACATACTAGAAAGCATTGTAATGAATTTAATAATATGGTGTAAGAAGGAGTTATTTACTGGAAAGATGGAAAGATAGCATGAAAGGATACAAAGGATCTCTTTCAAATCAATTTTGGCAAAGGAGGTATGAGAGCATTGGTTCAAGATTACTTAATAAAACATGGAGTAGCATCACAAGAGAGTGCAAGTTATGGTACTAGAATAAATGATGACTTTGGTGGAAGTATGGAAACTAGTGAATTTTGGGCTTCTGCCATTTCTACAATGCAAAGAGGGAAAATGCTCCGGAAAGCATTATTGAAGACTGCAGCTACAATACGAGGTGCAATAGGTTGGGAAGATCCTGTTGACTTTCTTTCAGTTCATGCATATATTGCTAAGAGCCAACATGAAGCCCTGATAGAAGAAAAGAGACAAGAAAATTTTGATGATATAAGAGAAGGAAATTCTTCTAAGAGGCAAACTCGAGGAAATGAAGCTTGTGAGGCGGTTTCACAAGAATTGTCTATAAAAGATACTTCAATATCATTGGAAAAAAAAACAAAGGAACTAAAAGATAATGGTAAATCAATTGCTTATAAGCTACTTTTTGATATTGAAGCAACAACAAATTTAAAAGGGGTGCTGGACAAACGTATATTAAATGCTAAGGTGGAATTCACATTGAAAGAGATTTTGGAAATTATAAAGGAGGAGTTTCATGATGTTTTTATTGACAGCATTAAGCAAAAGAGGTAATTAATGGGCGAAGCTGGAATGAGTCATGCTAATGATGCAGGATTATATAAAGATGAAGAAGAGGTTGATAATGGTTACAAGCAATCAACAAATGAAAAGAATGGATATAATCAATGAATACATTTCAAAGATTATAGTAATAAGAAAATGGAAGCTTTAAGCCATTATACTCGAAAACATTGGACAAGAGCAACTACTGAAATATTGATGAAAGTAAGAGATATATAATAACCAATAGTTGCTTTAGTTGACCATGGTTTTGAAATAAATCTTATGTCTAAGGATCTTTATAAGAAACAAAAATGGCCAATTGATATGGAACATGGATGGGCATTACAAGCAGCTTATAATACATGAGACAAATTATATGGAGCTTGTCCAGATATCAAAATTCGAATTAGAGATGTTGTGACAGATCAAGATTTCTTTGTTCAAGCTACAACGTCTTATCCATTGATTTTAGGACCTTATATTACGGCAATACGGATGGAAACAAAAGTACTTGACGATGGTTCTATTTATGCAAGGATACATAGTGAAGATGGAAGAAAAGATGTATAATTTCTGACAGTACCTCCTAATCATGAATGGAATCGAGATAGGTTGAGGGAGAAACCATTGCCAAGGATTATTGAAGGATTTAAGGATTTTGGGAAAGTACCACTATAAAGCAAGATCATGGAGGTAAAAAAGAGGAGGTACTCTTGCGAGATGAAGGTGCTTTTGATGCAAATTTTATTGATATTTTTAGAAATGGAAATATTATATATAAGAAAGTTGATGATTTTAAAAGAAAAGAAAGGAAAAGATTATATAGTATCGAAAAGGAATTATGCAAGTTAGAGACATTAGAAGATGATGAAAAGATTTTAGGTGTTAATGAAGAAAATAGATTGGAGGATTCTTTAGAATTAATTACATCTATTGGATTAGGAGATAATGATAAGATTGTGGAAATCCATTCGATGGAGGTTTATTCTATACTTGAATCTTTTCAAGCACCAAAAGTTATTGTGGAGACAAAATATAAAATAGTAGATAAAAAGGTAAAATCTGTTGCCAGACCTTTATCAGAAGATTCTAAGGAACAGATGGAAGAAGCATCAAAAGAAGAGAGTTTAAGAGATCCAAAGAAGATTGGACATCAGTTTACAAAGGAGACTTTTGAAGAATTGAAGATTGGATGTGATGGTTCCTTATTTCCAACAAAAATTGAATATTTTAAAAAAATACTTGCAAAACGAGGTAAATCATTTATCTTTGGATTTTGTGAGATAGGATGTGTAGATCCTAATGTTGTTGCTCCTATAGTTATCTTTACAGTACCTCATGTGCCTTGGAACTTAAGGCCAATTTCCATGTCGAGGGCACATTTACCTAAATTGGTGGAATTAATGAAAGAAAAGATGCGAATGAAAATTTTGGAGCCTTTTTTTGCTCCATATTCTAGTCATTGGTTTACGGTGCCTAAGAAAAATGGATCGTTATATTTTATTCAAGATATGCAGCCAATAAATATAGTAACTATAAG
The DNA here is from genome assembly GCF_059467195.1 of Physcomitrium patens. Classification (NCBI taxonomy): domain Eukaryota; kingdom Viridiplantae; phylum Streptophyta; class Bryopsida; order Funariales; family Funariaceae; genus Physcomitrium; species Physcomitrium patens. Next base: position 13,898,086 of record NC_143416.1, on the reverse strand, counting down.
AAATGTAAGTATAGGACCTTTAGTAGACGAGTTTGCAGAAGCGTTTGTGAGAAGGGCAATTTATTCAATGGGTGATTTATATTCGGGTTATGATCAATTTCAACTTGCGCATGAGAGTAAAGATCTAACAATTATGAGAACGCCACTTGGATTACTTAAAATGTGTATTCTTCCTCAGGGTGCTACTAACTCAATTACACATATGATGAATGGAATGAACAAGGTATTAAGAGACTTCATTCCTGAAAAAACTATGCTCTTTTTAGATGATGTTCCTATCAAGGGATGTAAAAAAGGAGAAAAAGATGAAACTTTAGATGAGAGGGGGTGTCACAAACATGTTGTTGATCATATACAAGATTGTGAGAAGATTTTAACTCAACTTGAAGAGGTTCATCTTACACTTTCAGGAAAAAAATCTACATTTGGAGTGCATGAAGTTCTTATTGTTGGATATTTGTGTGGATTTTATGGGAGAAAGCCAGATCCAAGTAAAGTTGATGTAATTGAAAGGACGAAGTATTCATGTGACTCTTTAATAGAAATACGCAGATTTTTAGGAGCTTGTGTATTTTATAGTATATGAATTTCTCATTATGCTCATGTAGCAGATCCATTGTATGAATTATTACGTAAGGATTATCGATTGAAATGGAAAAGAAAGCATACGAAAGCAATGCAAAAATTAGAGGTGTTATTAGTGACACCTCTAATTTTAAGAAAAATTGATTATGACTGTAATAGACAAGTAATTCTTATTGTGGATACCAGTCCTATTGCTATTGGATGGGCTATGGGTCAATATGACTCAAGTGGAAATAGATTTGCAGTTTGATTTGGAACTAAAGTTTTAAGTACTCGTCAACGTGTATATTTGCAAGTCAAAAGAGAACTTTTGGAAGTTGTTTCGGCTATGAAAGCTGAAAGAAATTATTTGATTGGTATAGCAGTAGTAATTGAAACAAATTGCTTGCCATTTCTTGGAAAGATTATTAATTGTTCAACGTCAGATATTGCAATGTTAAGATGGATTGCTTATATTAAGTCATTAAATCTAGAATTTAATCATATTACTGGAAAGAACAATTTAATAGCAGACATGCTATCTCGAGCAAGATATGAAAGAGAAGATGAAATAGTTAAAAACATTGATGATGTTGGATCAAAATTCTATTCAATATCAAATCTTAACAAAGAAGACAAGCTATTTCTTGAAGAAAATTATGAAGGAGAATTATCGAATATTGGTCATTACTTGAATACCTTGACTAAGCAAGAAAATTGGTCTACAAAAAAATTTAAAAAAATAAGAAAAAAAACATATGGATTTTTGCTTGAAGAAGGATTCTTATCGAAGAGACTAAAGAAAGGAATTGGAATGCCACAAAGAGTGATAGGCAATAAGGAAGAGAAACAAAAATTATTAAAGGAGTTTCATGATAGTTTATGGGCAGAACATAAAGGAATTTGGGCTACTTTTGCTAAGCTTAAGGAATGACATTGATGAAAAAATATGTATTGAGATGTGTTCTTATTTGTAGAATTATGTGAAATTTATCAAGCATATTCTAATATACGACATCGAGATGGTCTTCGTCCTACATATCCTCTAGCTATTCATTTTAAATCGATTATTGATTTGGTTATTATGCCAATCGGGTTATGACAAATGAGATATTTGGTCTTAGCTCGTGAAGATTTATCAAAACAAGTAGAAAGAAGAGCATTGAGAATAAAAACTACAGAAAGAATTTATAGATTTTTGCTTGAAGATGTTATTTGCCACTTCAGATGTGTAAGAAAAATCACCGCAGATTGTAGAGAATTAAATGCACAAGAAGTTCATGATTTCTTTAAAAGATGTGGAATTAACCTATCACTGACTACTACTTATAATCCTGAAGGAAATGCAAAAAGTGAACATGGTCACCCACCTATTGTGAAAGCATTAATTAAAGCTTGTAATAGAAAGGTTAAAAAATGGCCACGACTTTTGTTATTTGTATTATGGGCCAATCGAACAACCAATAGCTCAGTAACGAGATATATACCTATTGACCTTATAACAGGCCAAAAACCAATTATGCCAATTGAAGAAAAAGTACTTACTTGGAGTGTGCTACCATGGGAAGATGGATTGATAAGAGAAGAACTTCTAGCTATTAGAATTCAATAATTAGAGCAAAGATCAGAAGATGTGCAAATAGCATTAGAAAGGTTAAAAAGAGCAAGGTTACAAAATAAGACATGATTTGATAAGCAGCATCGATTGAGGCCTAAAGCAATTGAAGAAGGTGATTGGATTTTGGTCTATGATAGTAGCTTAAACAATCAACATAGTACTTTAAGGAAGTTTTTTAAACGATGGTTTGATCTGTATGTGGTAACAATTGTTCATGATAATGCAACTTACTCGTTGCGGGAGTTAGATGGAACAAGGTTAAATATACTAATTACAAGGAAGCGAGTAAAAATATTTAAACAAAGATACATAGAAATAAATATAGAAGAACTTGGTGAAGATATAGATATTCTTCAACAGAAAGATGAATTTGACATGGATAGCAAAAATGATGTAGAAGATTTGGATGAAGACTTGAAGAATATATTATGAATCAAACAACAACTGGATTATTTGGTGCATATCAAAAGATGCACAGGTTTAGAGGGGGTGGATGTTGTGTTGTAACACAACTATATGGTGAAAATATAATTGAAAAAGATATTATTAATATTTAGTCATCTTAGATGTTAGAAATAGTGGCCAATTCCAGTGCCAATATTCAGGGTCAGTTAATATCATCCCACTAGTGTTATTGAACCAAGTATCCTCTATACCAATGGGACAACCAGAATCATTCCCTAATCCTACATGGAACAAGCTTAGTAGGTATATACCAATGGAGACACCCAATATGCATGATGGGGGTGCAGGAAACTTTCTTCGTCGTTTTTGTTGTAGACAGATTGGTCATTATATCAGTGAATATTTCAATCCCAAAGCGAGTGATGATTAGACACCAGTGTGAAGGAATTGTAAGCAATCGAGGCATACTTATCAGCAATGTAATGTTCTATCCAATTTCAATAAACGGGATCAGCAGATCCAAAACCAAGGAAAAATGGAGGAGATAAATTAAGGTCCTCGAGATTCTTCGGTAAATTGGGTGGAATGAAACCGTGCCATTCTTACTAGGAGTCAAAAAAAGGACAAAGAATCAATTCAATATTTGGATGAGTCTGATGTGAAGGGCCAATTTGACCCAATTACGGGGACATCCAATCTAGGTCCTGATACGAGCCTCTAACCCAGTATGAGACCTGATTTGGTTGGGCAACCCAATGAGGTCCCGAATATGGAGGCTTTGGTTCCATTTCAAGCTGTTTCATTCTCTATATCATTTTGGAAAAAACATCCTTTCAGTGGAAAGATTCTCTTAGAGACAGGAATTTCAGGGAAGCGCCATTGGTTGTTCTAATTTGGAGTCCACGGTGGGAGAAAAGGGGACTACATGGAGTTAAAAAGGAAGAGAGGATAAGGAAAGAGGCATTCGAAGATCAGGATTTTTGAAGTCGAAGAGCTAGCTTCAAGCTCCTTCGAAAGGTGTAGAATTGAGTTTCCTAGGCTTTGGAAGAACTTTGGCAATCATTGTTGAAAGTCAGTGTTTGTATTGGTAAATTGGATTTTTTTTTTGCAATAAAGTAATAGTTGGTACTCTTTATTGTTTTGTGAAATTGGAGAAACTTCTATGGTTGAAACTTAGAGGTGTCTAGAAGGTTGAGTATGCCGAGTACATGCAAAAGTTTTTGTTAATCTGATGAAACAAATAGAAGATATTTGACCATTAGTGTAAAAAGGTATCGAAAGTTAGAAGATTGGGGTTGTTTAGGATTTCTGTAACATCTGGAGATCTACCAGCTAGAATAAGGTGACTTTTGGCATGGTAAGTCGAGGACTTCTAGGCAGCGGTCAAGATACATCAGTATAGATTAACGGCGTTCTCCTGCAATATATAAGTTAAATTGAATTGAAACTTCTTGAACATTTAGAAGGCTTGCAAAGATATTAATGGTAGAAATTTACAACAATCGGATGGTCACATTGAGAATTACAGCTTGCTGAAGCTTACTATCTAGAATAAGGGTTAAAAATGAAATAAAATAAAAATAAAAATAAAATAATAAAATAAAATAAAATAAAATAAAAAATAAAAACTAACAAATAAAAAAAGACTTTGTGCTTATAATATCTTGAAGTTATTAAAAATAGTATTTCTAAGTACTTTGTATTGGAATTAAGCTTTTATATTGAAATCCGAAATAGTTTGTATTTAGATGTTTGAAACCTACTAGCCTACTTGGATACTTACAAACATTATTTTATCTTCTACAGCCAGACATTCGGTACATTCTCAAGCAAGATAGCATGTAATACAACACCGTTTTGTTTGTGCATCAATTTGAAGATAAAAAGCTGAAGAAAGCTTTATATCCACATTTAGAATCTTGAATAGGATTCTTTAAAATCTTGATACAAATTGAGTCCCCTTATCCAATATAATATCCTTTGACAATCCATGATAGCAATAGATATTATTAATAAAATGCTTAGTAGTTTCTTCAACTATGATAGATTTTATACATAGTACAAAATGTGCCATCTTGATAAAACGATCTACTATCATGAATATAGAGTCATAAGAACCTGAGATTGTAAGATCCATGATGAAATCCATAGAAATAGAAGATGTGAGTCATCAGATTGACTCACTAGTTGTTTTAGGACAAAAGAATATATGTAGAGTACCAAAATTACAATTATTAGGTAAATATGTGCTTAGAAGATGTTAGAGAAAGAAGAATAGTATTAATGGAGAAGAAATGGAATCTTAGTAAGTCTTGGAGGCAATTATTTTAGTTGGTTTAGTATTTTTATTTATTATTGAGGAGTAAAGATAAGTTACTAAAATCAATATTTATATTGATCTTATATCTATATATATTACTTATACAAAAACTATAAATGTTAGTTAGTAGTTAAAAGAAGCATGAGAAAGAACATCATGTCTTTTTAGTTATTTATATAGAAAGTAGAATTTATAGTAGATTTAAATTGATTCTATTACTATAAATAATCAATAATATAGGAAATTATATCCTTAAATTACTATTAGCATTATAGAAACATTACAGAAATTTTTAGAATTTATTTAGAAATTATTTAGAATTTTTAATAGATTCAAATTGATTTTTATCAATATAAAAAATCTTCAATATAGGAAATTATATCTTTAAATGGATATTAGAATTATAAAAATATTATAGTAATTTTTAGAATTTATTTAAAATTTATTTAGAATTTATTTAGAATTTTCTATGAATTTTTAGGGTAATTTTTAAGACCTTGGTAAAATTGAGTTTTACCAGTTGGGGAGCCATTATGAAGAAATGGAGCAAGGTTTGAAGGCCACCCAAATTTTTAGGCTAATTGGGTGTTTTTGAACACCATGGTAAAGTCGAAAATGAAAAAATATTAATTCTACTATTAGAAAACAGGAGGACCAGCAATTAGTATAGTCCTTACAAGAAAGGAGGTGCACAAGTACCAAATGGGTTGTAGCACCTTGGATGTAGGTAGGAAGATAAGACTAAGGCCTCAAGGCCTCTTTAGGCAACCGATATACACTACATGTGAGCCTTGGTGAGGCTCGAATCCTTGATCTATAAGCAAGTTACCCTTGAGGTAAGATATTTTCACTTTTTTTTTTTTATTATTTACTTTCTATTTTTTAAAACTTCATAACTTACTAATAGTAATTCGATAATAAGGAGTTTTTGATCTTAAGCAAACATCACAAGATTATAAAAAATCTTTGAGTGCCTTCCACATTTGCAACCACTAAAAATCTCTAGATATTAGATCCAAAGTTTTATTTTATCCAAAATATCCTATTATTGGAAAGTCATGATGAGCTTGAAGAACACATAATTGAGCTTCATCTTTTGGAACATATAGGCATCCTTCAAAATATAATAGATTATTCTTAAATTCAAACTAAGAAGTATCATGAGATTTAGAGGAAGTATCTTTGATATCCTGAATAAGAGGATCAGAGGACATGCTTGATTGAATTTGCTTCACAAATGTTGAATCAACAATCAATGTTGATTTTATAGCTCGAAGATGAAAATGCTTAAGCTTCAAGAGAATTGAACTTTTTTCATCAAAAGATGCATCTCCTTCTTTTGGTACAAGATAAGAACATCTAGAAAGATCGTCTGATAGACCTTGCTATTTTTCAGATCAATAAATGATCTTGAAATTGAATCTAGATAAAGACATGTTCCAAGGAGCTTGACAATAATTCAAGATACGTGTTGATATGGAGTATTTGAGATTCTATTGGTCTACATACATGGTAACTCGACTTGAGGTGCCTTCTAAATAATGACTCCATTCTTGAAATGAATTCACGATTGCAAAGAGCTCTTTGTCATGGATTTTATAATTAATCTTGACTGTTGAAAATTTCCTCGAATGGAAAGCTATTGGGTGGAATTTGTCATCTATTCCCATTTGTGACAACACGACATCTATAGCAATATCTGATGCATCTATTTCTATAAAAAAATACCTTGAAAAAGTTAATACAATATAAGATTGATGTAAAAATAAACTCCATCTTTAAAGAATCAAATGATACTTTTGCTTCTTTATTCTACTTAAGTTTGTCTTTATTAGTCAAACATGTAAGTGGAGTTACAACTTGAGAAAAAAATTTAATAAAGATTTCATAGTAATTATCAAAGCCCATAAAGTATTACACATCTCATACTGTTTTTGAAATCTTCCAATCTATGATAGTTTGAACCTTCTTGGAATCCATTATAAAATCTTTGTTGGAAATGATATACCCTAAAAAGTCAACTTTAGTAGTATGGAATATACACTTTTCTAACTTGGCATGTAAACCTACATCTCTAAGTTTCTGTAACATGTGACAAACATGAAGCTCATGTTCTTCTGTATTCTTAGAGTAGATTAGAATGTTGTCTAAATAGCAAACAATAAAATCATCTAAAAATTCATAAAAAATATCATTCATAAGATGTTGAAAAGTGGCCGGTGTATTTGTGAGTCCAAAAGGCATGACATTATATTCAAAATATCCATACTTAATTTGAAAAGTAGTCTTCTATTCACCTCTTTCTTTGATACAAATTAAATTGTATGCTCTTTGTAGATCTATTTTGGTATAGATCTTTGTTTGATTGAGTTGGTCAAGAAGTCCTGAAATCAAAGGCAAAGGATACCTATTTTTGATGGTGAATTTGTTGAGTCTTTGATAATCCATACACATTCGCAAAGATTTGACTTTCTTCTGCACAAATAAGATAGAAGCCACGATTGGAGATTTAGAATGGCGTATGAAGTTCTTTGCCAAATTCTCATCAATGTACTCCTTTAATGTAGCCAATTTATTTTGTGATAAACTATAGATTGATCTAAATGGTAGTTGAGCTCTTTCTTGTAGATCAATTGCATAATCATAAGGTCGATGCTCGAAAAGAATATCTACATTCTTCTTTTCAAAAATTTCTTAGAATTCTTGATATTGATTAAGAATACCACTCGACGTTGTTTCACTATTAGAAATATGTGTAGTATATATAGCAAAAGATGATCTTTCTTTTGCAGCATGCATGAAAGCTTTTATACCTACTTATAAAGGTTTGGACATACTAGACTTATGTACTTTTACTTTACTAATGCGATCTTAGATTATACTATCAAAAAAATTAAGGTTACGAGAAATCCAATCTATTTGAGGATTATATTTTTCTAGCAATGATAATCCTAAAATAATTGGATTAGAGGGAGATTTTATTATGTTAAATACTACTACTGGTTTTAGTTGATAGTAACTTCTAAATATTTAGAATTACCTTTATTAGACATTGGTGACATTTGAAAACTTATTTTGATTCTTTTATTTGGTGTTTAGAGCATAAATTATGCAAATCTTATAAGAAAAAGGATTGAAGAAGGGTTTTGGTAGCAAAAAGAGTAATTAGGGCACTAATATAGATGAATGGAGATGGATGATAAAAATCTCCATTCTTATTGGTCAAAAATCATGTCCAATGGGCTTTGAGGAGGCTGCCTGAAGCCATATTAGAGATTAGGGTTATTTTTTCGGAACATTCAAGCTTTGGAGGATAGGATCAGCAAGTTTACATGTTCTTTGAAATTTTGAGCCAAAACCTCACAAAATTGCTCAAGATATAGCTCAAGAGACAACCACTAATAAATCAGTTTACTTACTACCCTTAGATTGCATGTGCTGACTTCAAAATCCAATAACTTCTTCATCCCAACTTAGAATCTAGTAAACAGTATGTGAAAAGTATAGCCGCAAAAGTGCTCTCTCCAGTCGCGGTCGCCGATCCTCAATTGCCATCCGTACGCGTGCGTTATGCCCAAAAGAGTGACAGTAGGTCCAAAACTAACACCTTAACTTTGAGCGCCTATAACTTCTTCATAAAAACCCCAAATGACACAAAAATTGTACCAAAACCTTAACCAAAAACCTAAACCTTCTGATCCTAGCCTTCAAAGTTCGAATGGCCTCGAGAAACTAACCCTAATCTCTAATATGGCCTCGGGCAGCCTCCTCAAAGCCCATTGGTCATGATTTTTGACCAATAGGAATGGAGATTTTCATCATTCATCTCCATTCATCTATATTGGTGCCCTAATTACTCCCTTTGCTTCCAAAATCCTTCTTCAATCCTTTTTCTTATAAGATTTACATAATGTATGCTCTAAACACCAAATAAAAGAACCAAAATAAGTTTTCAAATGTCACCAATGTCTAACAAAGGTGACTCTAAATATTTAGAAGTTACTATCAACCAAAACCAATCTTAAAAGCCACTATCAAAAAGAAATTAAAGTTATACAAATTCTATAGTAATCTTTTTAAACAACCTCTTCTCAAAGTAATAATCAAATTATATCCTACAACCAACTAAAATCTACTAACATGGCTCTTACCATGTTACTTAATAAATTATATATTAAGTACATAATTACATTATTTTTATATAGTAGCCGAACCACAACACGACAGCGCCATGTAGTTGGCTTCTTCCACAAGCTACTACATGGAGATAATTTGTTCCACAAGCTACTACACGGAGATAATTTGTTGTACAAGCTACTACATGGAGATAACTTGTTCTACAAGCTACCAATACATGGTTAGCTTTTTGGCCAAGTTTCTAACCTACAAACACATCTAAAGTCAAAATCATGTCTATGAAGCTTCTGGAAAGCTTCTCTAGAAGACATTATGAAATTATTCTATATTTAACTACTTCTACTTAATCATATAAGTAACTATTGAGATAAATGTATATGTCCATGACACTACGGAAGATAAAAAAAAAATTGCAACAAGTCCTAACAACTCTTATAGATTTTTAAACAAATTACAATTAAAGATTAGCAAGTATAATCAGACATTAATCAAATTCAATCAAAATTTTAAAAGAATTATATAAAAAATACAAAGTATTTTTAAAGACCTTTTAAAAAAATCATAAAGAAATAATAGAAGAATTAAAAAAATAATTTTAAATAGAAATCTTAATAAAATATTAAAATAGAAATATTAATTAAATCCTAATTAAATCTTAATCAAATCTTAAATAAATCTTAGTCAAATCCTAATAAAATCTTAATCAAATCTTAATTAAATCATAACTAAATCCTAATCAAATCTTGATCAAATCCAAACCTAATCTTAATTAAATCCTAACCAAATCCTAATCAATCCTAAATAAATTCTAGTCAAATTCTAAATAAATTCTAACTAAATCCTAAATAAATCCTAATAAATCTTAATGAAAACCTAAAAAAATCTTAAATAAACCTAAATCAAATCCTAGCCAAATCCTAAATGTATGCTAACCAAACCCAAAATAATCCCAAATAATTCATACAAATAGATTTAAACCTCAATAACTAATAAATAAACCATTGATTTTAACTCAAATTTTGTACACCTCTTTACAATCAAGTTGAAAATAAGTAATTTTTTTTTGAAGAAGATCGAATTCACCAAAATGAAGATCAATCCTAATATTTGCTCAAATATTGGCCGGCCTCCCTCTCCAATCTCAATGTTGAATTTTCAACATCAATATCTTCTTATCAAACCATTCGATAGATCTCAAATTTTTCATATATATAGGAAATAAGTCTATTATTCACATACATAATTTTCACTTCAATTCAATTGATAGATTTCAAGAAATCTTAAAAATCTTCATAAGACCTAAAACTCTACTTCCTGAGATCTTGACTCACTTATAAGTAACATCCTTACTCTTCCCTTTTGTCTTTATCAACTTCCATCATTTCTTCCCATTTCTCTTTTGGCAGTGGGACTTTTCCAAGGTGTGATGGTGATGGTCCAACCTTGGATGGTCTATTAGCTTGTGGTATAGGTATTTTTTTATTTTGTGTCGTTTCTGCATGCCTTTGAGATCTCCTCTTGTTGATTGGCCCTTCAAAATTGTCTTCTATTTCACTTCTTTTCTTTTTTACCTCCATTAAAGCTTTATATTGGGACTTTGCAAAATAAGCATGTACAGACATAGTATCTACAGGGTCATCCCATCTTGTAACATTTCTAATTATTGTGGCTGTATTAAGTAATTTTTTCCTTGTTATTTTTTCTTTATGCATGTTGATAATAGCATGATTCCATAGATCTCCTGTGTTTACATGCTTATCAAAAACATTCTCCTTCTCTCTTATAGCTTCAATGCCATAAGTAATAGCTTCTCTTGATGCCATAGCTTGTTGAGATAAATACTCTTTCAAAACCTTTTTTATCCCTCCCTTTCCAAAATTTGTTTTGAAAAACTCACCTGTATCTTGCAACGTAAATTTTCTATCTTTCCATAAAATTACTCCTTGTTGTAGAATATCAGCAAAATCTCCACACTCCCTTCGAAGATGCTCCATAATATCATACCAAATATATCATTGTATATATCCTTATTTTGATATAGATTTATTCTCATCTAATCCTTCTTTCTCCTCTAACTTTGCCAATTTGATTTGTAAGTCTTTCATTCTTTTTATCAACTCATCAATTACATCTTTTTGTGGTACAACTATAGACATAGAAATTGGAATAGTACTTATTGGTATAGCAGGTTCTGTTAATTGCCTATGAGGTATTGTAGTTGGTAGAGGTTTAGTTTCTTGCCTTACTACCACCTTACTCCTCCTTCGGTACTCTCTTTTAGGAAGTATGCCTACAGCTTCAGAGACTTTCTTCCAATCAGTAGTAAGTCCATTGTCCTCTATATTATCTTCCAATAATAATTCCAACTCTCTTTGTAAATTATTGCTAACTAATTGAAGAAATAATTCCACCTTATCTTTTTCAAGTGTAAGTTTTTTCACTCGAGATAATTGAAGAAATTGTCTTTCAAATTCTTGGAATAACTTTATTACAACCAACCCCTTGTTGGATTTATTGATCCATTCCATGAATGATTTTCTTGTCACCCTTTTGCATCTTCCAAAGAATACTCTTCTTTTAGCTGAAGGATAAAATCCTCCCATTTCTCTCCATGAGTTTTAATAATGTCCTTTATATACTCACGAAGCTCTAGTACAACTGTAAGCTCAAATGTTAGGATCATATCTTTCTCCAATACTTTATTGAGCTCCATCTCTCGAAAATAATACTTAAGATACTTGGAAATATTTCTTCCATCAAATTGATTCAAAAATCCAACAACAGATTGTAAGGCTTTAGTAGCCATTGCCTCCTTGCATTCCATTGCTTGCTATTGTTGTATAAAAAGTGTAAATGCTTGAAATATTTGAATTGTAGCAGGATTAATTTGTAATAGAGATTCCTTAGTGCAATTCCTACTACCACTTCTTTGCTCCTTTTCTATAATAAAAGCCAAAATATTTCTTTAAAACTCTCTACTCCACGAATTTTCACGTCGAGTTGACTAGGTCTGTTGTATGGCGTGATTTGATATCTGGGAATACACTGGATATCTAACTATAGAGAGTATACCTTAAACCTTTATATGATTCTTGTCTTAGCTTCCAAAACTCGTTTATTTTTGTATAAAACTCCAAATATAACAAAATCCCTTCAAAATATATTTTTCCTACGAAGGATTTTCTTGCTTGAAACTTTAGAAAATCATAACTATTGATATAACCATTCAATTTGTTTCAAATTTACAGAATAGGTAGAATTCATCCTTAACTTTTACCACAAAAAAAAACCAACTATAAACTCACTTTCAATCTTCAAGCATCTAAAAAATCCTAGTAGGCACTCTAAACCCTAATTTATAAACACCCAAAAAACTATTTTCTTTATATCTCAAAAATCCAAATTCCAAATTCCATAAAACTTATGTAGAAAGCTTTATAACAAGATTATACACAATCTTGTAAATTTTGAACCAAAACCTCATCAAATTGTCTAACATTTATTTCAAATCACAAGCACAAGTAAATCGGGCTACTTACTACCCTTAGATTTCAAGTGCTGACTTCAAAATCCAATAACTCCTTCACTTCGACTTGTAATCTAATAAGCAAGTTATAAAATAAAGTTGCAAAAGTGCTCTCTCCAATCATAGTCGTTGATCCTCAATTGCTATTTGTACGCATGCATTATGTCCAAAAGAGTGATAGTAGGTCCAAAACTAACACCTTAACTTTGAGCACCTATAACTTCTTCATAAAAACCCCAAATGACACAAAACTTGCACCAAAACCATAGCCAATAATCTAAAACTTCTGACCTTAGCCTTCAAAATCCGAATGGCCTCGAGAACCTAACCCTAATCCCTAATATGGCTTCGGGGAATGGAGATTTTCATCTCCATTCATCTATATTGGTGCCTTAATTACTCCTTTTGCTACCAAAATCCTTCTTCAATCCTTTTCCTTATAAGATTTATATAATTTATGCTCTAAACACCAAATAAAAGAACCAAAAGAAGTTTTCAAAGGTCACCAATTTCTAACAAGGGTGATTCTAAATATTTAGAAGTTACTAATAATCAAAACCAATCTTAAAAGCCACTATCAAAAAGAAATTAAAGTTATACAAATTCTATAGTAATCTTTTTTAAACAACCTCTTCTCAAAGTAATAATCAAATTATATTTTACAACTAACTAAAATCTACTAACATGGCTCTTACTATGTTATTTAGTAAATTATATATTAAGTACATAATTACATTATTTTCATATAATAGCTGAACCACAACACAACAACGTTCTCCTCTAAAATGATACGAAGCTCGTAAACTTCAACGGGGATACCTTTTAGATCATCATAAGTCCAAGAAAAAGCGGATTTATGATGCAAGAAAAATTCTATCCAGCAGGTGAATTCGTGTTCTTTAATACCTTCGTAAACCTTGATTGTCCGAGGCTTTGCTGTGGTTGCCAAGTTGATAATTTGACATAAAATTACAGTGGCAATGTTCGGTTTCAATCCCCACGTTGGTTTAAAATCAGTCGTTAAGTTTGACATATGCGAAGTACTAAATCCTGTGTCCAGTGCACTCATATGGTACATATCATACTTGATCATTCAATCAATACTAACTTGAGCAGAGATTTTTGAATACAGGATGGATTTTCATATTGGAATACTGGATGGATTTTCATTGACTCCAGTAGACGTAAACGATATGCAACTGGATTGATTTGTGCAGAAATAAAAAATGGTCCCAGCCTTCGATAGTCTAATTTGTCATAAAGACGAGTGGTCTTGATATTGCGACGAAGTAGTCATATCTTATCACCCAAGACGAATGTTGGTTGTTCCTTTCAATAGACATCCACATTGACCTTTTGTTGTTCTTGAGCCTCTTTTAATTGCGCCTTTATTGTTGCATGTAGCTCTGATAAATGAATTGCTAAATCTTTCGCAACAAAATTATCAACTTTTAAAAAGTCAAAAGTATCAAGTCATGGATGATAACCATAATTAGCAAAGAAAGGTGTTTATTTTGTAGAAGAATGTACTGTATTATTATAAGAAAACTCTGCCAATGGCAAAAGAGTTATCTAATCATCTTGTTGGTAATTAATGGTACATCTTAAATATTGCTCCAAAACTTGATTAACACGCTCCATTTGTCCATCAGTTTGAGGATGGAATGTCGAAGATAGTTTTATATCCACTTTAAGAATCTTGAAAAGAGTCTACCAAAATCTTGATACAAATTGAGTTCCCCTATCTCATATAATATCCTTGGGTAATCCATGATAGCGATAGATATTGTCAAGAAAGACCTTAGCTGTTTCTTCACCTGTGATAGATTTTGTACATGGTACAAAATATGCCATCTTGGTAAAACGATCTACTATCACGAATATAGAGTCATAAGAATCTGAGATTGAAAGATCCGTGATGAAGTCCATAGAAACAGAAGACCATGGTTGTTCTGGAATGGGTAATGGCTAAAGAAGTCCAAAAGATCGATGACGAGGAGTTTTTGATCTTGAGCAAACATCACATGATTGTACAAAATCTTTAACTGCCTTCCACATTTGAAGCCACCAAAAATCCCTAGATATCAGCTCCAAAGTCTTATTATATCCAAAATGTCCTGCTGTTGGGAAGTCGTGACGAGCTTGAAGAATACGTAAACGTGTTTCTCCTTCTGGAACATATAGGCATTCTGAGAAATAGAGTAGATTGTTCTTGAATTCAAATTTAGAGGGATCATGAGATTTAGAAGAATTATTCTTGATATTATGAACAAGAGGGTCTAAAGACATACTTAATTGGACTTGCTTAAGAAAAGTTAAATCAACAGTCAATGTTGATTTTATTACTCGAAGATGAAATTACTGTGGCTTCAAGAGAACCGTTCTTTATTGCTCAAAAGTTGCATCACCTTCTTTTGGTGCAAGATAAGAATGTCTAGACAAGGCATCAGACAAACCTTGTTGTTTTCCTGGCCGATAAGTGATGATGAACTCAAATCTTGATAAAGACATGCTCCAACGAGCTTGGCGATGATTTAATACGCGTGTTGACATAAAATATTCGAAGTTCTTATGATCCATATACACGATGACTATACTAGAAGCATCTTCTAGATAATGACGCCATTCTTGAAAAGAATCCACAATTACAAGAAGTT
This sequence comes from Physcomitrium patens, assembly GCF_059467195.1. Taxonomy (NCBI): domain Eukaryota; kingdom Viridiplantae; phylum Streptophyta; class Bryopsida; order Funariales; family Funariaceae; genus Physcomitrium; species Physcomitrium patens. Next base: position 13,882,859 of record NC_143416.1, on the reverse strand, counting down.
CTTTGTCATGGATCTCATAATTGATTTCTGCTGCTGAGAATTTTCTTGAATGAAAGGCTACTGGATGAAGTTTGTCATCTGTTCCCATTTGTGATAAAACCACACCCAAAGCAAAGTCCGATGCATCTGTTTCCATAAAGAATGCTTTGGAAAAATCAACACGATACAAGATTAGTGCAAAAACAAACGCTGTCTTCAAAGATTCAAAAGCAACTTCCGCTTCTTGATTCCATTGGAGTTTGTCTTTACAAGTCAAACGTGTAAGTGGAGCTGCAACTTGAGAGAAGTCTTTGATGAAGATCCGATAGTAGTTGGCAAATCCCAAAAAACATTGGACATCTCTTACCGTTTTTGGGATCTTCTAGTCTATAATAGTTTGAACTTTCTTAGGATCCATCATAAGTCCATCATTTGAAATGATGTAACCTAAGAAATCGACTTGAGTAGTGTAGAACACATACTTTTCTATCTTGGCATAAAGTCCTACATCTCTTAATTTTTGTAACACACGACAAACATGAAGTTCATGTTCTTCTGGATTCTTAGAATAGATCAAGATGTCGTCTAGATAACATACCACAAAATCGTCCAAAAACTCTCAAAAACATCATTCATTAGATGTTGAAAAGCTACTGGTACATTTGTAAGTCTAAAAGACATGACATCGTATTCAAAATATCCATACCTAGTTCGAAACGCAGTCTTCCATTCATCTCTGTTAGGGACATAGTCCTTAGACCTTTCTAAAGACAAGTTTCTAGAACCTTCTAGAAAGAAGTCTCTAGAAACTTCCAGAAGATTCTTTGAATATTTTCTTAGAATATTCTTTAAAGATTCCCTAAAGATTCTTTAAAGATTCCCTAAAGATTCCTTTAGAAGGCTCTAGAAGATTCTTAGAATATTCTAGTAGATTCTAGGAAGTTACTTGAGAAGCTTCCTAGCTCTTGGGTAGTTGCTCGAGAAGCTTTATAGTTCTTGGGAAGCTTCTTGATGCGCTTCCTTAGAACCATAGACTAGTAGTATATATAGGAGTCGAGGCTGAAGAGTTCTTCAGTCTCGACAACACATCTCTTGAAGCTCTAGCTCAATTCTCTTGGCGTTGCTCTTGTACTCATCTGATAATCTAGTTCTTGTCATTTCTTCTTGAACTTCTTGTTTAGATTTCTTGTTTGTATTTTTGGTCCGTGACAGTTTGTCGAGACTACCTTTATCTTAATATCAGAGCTGAATCCTTCTTGTTTGAGAGCGGATTACCCCTCTTCTTGAAGGTATTCTAGCGCTTTAGGGGTTGTGGATTACCTTCCTCTAAACTGATATTTTCTCAATCACAATATCAGAGCTTAGTTCTTTGAGGCAGAGAGTGGACTACCTCTTTCCTTGGAGATACTTCAGCGTTCTAAGGGTTGCGGATTATCCTCTCTTGGACTGATATTAATTCCTTCTTTTTGTTTAGCATAGCTAGTAAAAATGACTGTTAACATCGATTTCAGAGCTTTGCCTTCTTGATAGAGTGCGGATTACCCCTCTTCTCGAAAGCATTGAGGCATTTTTAGAGGTTGCGGATTACCCTCCTCTAAAACTGAAATCGTTTAATGTTTTTTTTCTTTTCTCCGAGTAGGTTTTAGTGACAAGTAGTGCTACAATTTTCTCCAAGAGACTTAGCAATTTCTTCTTCTCTCAAAAATTTAATCCATCTATTCTCTAAATATGGAAGTAGACCAGGTCATAGACAGTGCATCTCCACAAGTAGACAATAGAGTGGCAACTCTTGCAGATCTTCAAGCTCTTATGAATAGTGTACGAAAGGAGATTACATTTCTTCGCAATCCAAGTAAAGAACCTCAAATTGATCTAGTGACCGAAGAAGCTAGACGCAAAATTCATAGCCTACAACAAGAGATTATTCGACTAAGAGAAGCAAGACATGTATCACATACGACCCCTATGGATATTTCAAGGATTAGTACGAAAGAACCAAAAGCGAGTATGTCAAACAAGTTTGACGGAACAAGAGCCAACTTCCGAGGTTTTGTGCAACAAGTACGGCTTTACCTACGCCTATATCCTTATCGTTATCCGAATGGATTTACCCAGGTTGCTTTCATAGGTACTCTTCTATCAGGAAATGCTCGCTCTTGGTTTGCTCCACTATTGGAGAAGGATTCTCCAATATTGTACGACCTAGAGGCTTTCATAGAGAGACTTACTACTGCGTTTGGAGATAGCGATCGAGAAAGAGTGGCTGAAAGAAAGATACAAAATCTGCGACAAGGATCACGTTCTACTGCAATCTATGCTGCAGAATTTCAACAACTTACATGTGATCTTGATTGGAATGATAAGGCATTCATGACACGATTTCGATATGGACTGAGAGATGATGTCAAGAACTTATTGATCACCATGCCTAAGGCGGATACTTTAGAAGAACTTATATCTCAAGCAATTATTTGTGACAACCACCTCTTTGAATTACGACAAGAAAGACGATCAAGCTGGAGAAATGATGGAGAATTTGCTACATTTTCAAAAGGTCCAGAGAATCACTCCACAGATCCTCAACCCATGCAAATTGATGCGGTACGTTTCAAAATCCTCACAACTGAGGAAAGGAAGCGACGGTTTGAACAAAACTTGTGTTTATATTGCGGAGAAGCGGGCCATAAAGTTGTAGATTGTCGGAAGAAACAGAAGCCTCAAACAACAAGACTCAGGAGTACAAGCATGCAGGAAAACAAGGACGCCCAGCCACAATAGGGACCGTGCGGCTGGACATCTCAACATCCAAAATTAATCAAGGTCCCTTTCTCTCAGCTCAACCTTCAGATTGTTTTATGGTACCTTTACATCTGGGTATTCAAGAACTACAAGTCGATGCTTTATTAGACTTGGGTGCATCCGCTTGCTTTATAGATGAAGAGTTTACCAAGCTTCACAATATTTCTCTTGTAAAGAAACTTAAGCCTGTCCATGTAGAAGTCATAGACGGACGACCATTGTCTTCGGGCAATGTTATCCATGAAACTAAACCATTGAAGGTAAGTCTTGAAAACCATGAGAGCAATATTGTGTTTAATTTTATCAAGACCCCTTCATGTCTTATCATTTTGGGACTATCTTGGCTTGATAGATATAATCCATTGATAGATTGGAAGTTGCGGAAAGTGACATTTCCAACAAACTCCTTGAAGGTGGAATCTGCCAAGACAATGTCTAGAAACAAATCCTTGTTTATAGGTGCATTGGCTTTCATGAAGGAAGCCAAGCAAAATACACCTCTTGTCATCTTCGCAACTCCGACTCGAAAAGATGCAACTCCAACTTTGGTTATTCCAAAGCAGTATGAAGAATTCAAAGATGTCTTTGAAAAGAAGAATGCTGATATGCTGCCAGAGCATCGACCCTATGACTGTGCCATTGAATTGCAAGAAGGAGTACAACCACCTTTTGGACCAATCTACAATTTGTCGCAGACGGAGTTGACTGAGTTGCGGAAGTACATTGACGAGAATCTAGCCAAGAACTTCATCCGTCATTCGAAGTCGCCAGCTGGGGCACCAATCTTATTTGTGAAGAAGAAGGATGGCTCACTACGGATGTGCGTGGACTATCGAGGTCTCAACAAGGTGACAAAAAAGAATCGCTACCCACTGCCTTTGATCTCTGGTCTTCTAGAACAACTTGGGCGTGCAAGGATCTTTACAAAGATTGACCTAAGGGGAGCTTACAACCTTGTGCGAATTAAGGAAGGAGATGAATGGAAGACAGCGTTCCGAACAAGGTATGGCCATTTTGAATACAATGCCATGCCATTTGGTCTTACTAATGCTCCAGCGGTCTTTCAACACATGATGAATGACATCTTTCGAGAGCATCTAGACAATTTTGTTGTCATCTATCTAGATGATATTTTGATATTTTCTATGAACGAGGAAGAACATGAGAAGCACGTTCGTCTGGTACTCAAAAAACTATGGGAGCGAGGACTCTATGCCAAATTGGAGAAGTGCTTATTTCACCAAACTGAGATGGAGTTTTTGGGATTCATCGCAACTATGGAAGGCTTGAAGATGGATCCAAAGAAGGTGGAAGCAATCATGTCTTGGGAAGTTCCGAAGACAGTTAGGGACGTACAATATTTTCTTGGATTTGCTAACTACTATCGGATCTTCATCAAGAATTATTTTCAAGTTGCTGCCCCCCTCACTCGGTTAATGTGTAAGGACAAGCTCGAATGGGGACCTATCGCAGAAAAAGCATTTCAAGATTTGAAGATGGTATTTATTACAGCTTCAATCTTGGTACATCCGGACTTTACAAAGGCCTTTTATTTGGAGACAGATGCTTCGGATTTTGCTTTGGGAGCTGTACTTTCACAAATGGGCATAGATGAGAAGCTCCATCCAGTTGCGTTCTATTCTCGAAAATTCTCTGCTACTGAGATCAACTATGAGATCCACGATAAGAAACTCCTTGCTATAGTAGATTCTTTCCAAGAGTGGTGCCACTTTCTCGAAGGAACTGCACATCCAGTGACCGTATATACGGATCACAAGAATTTGGAGTATTTTATGTCGGCTCGGGTTTTGAATCGGTGTCAAGCTTGGTGGAGTATGTCGCTATCCATGTTCGACTTTGTTATTACTTATCGGCCTGGGAAGCAACAAGGGTTGTCCGATGCATTATCAAAGAGATCATATCTCGCGCCAAAGGCTGGAGATGCAGCATTTGATCAACAATGCACGACATTGTTGAAGCCAGAGAAATTTCGGCTCAACGTAGCTATTGTACCAATTGATGCTGACTTCCTCGATCAGGTACGGGCCGCAACCATTGAAGATTCTCTAGCCCTTGATATGAAGCAACATGCTAGTGATGATAAATTCAAGATGGAAGGAGATCTAGTATATTTCGAAGAGCGGTTGTATATCCCAAAAGGGCCAACACGACTCCGAGTTCTTCAATCTCGTCATGACTTTCCAACTGCGGGACATTTTGGATTCAAGAAGACCTTGGAACTTATTTCCCGTGATTTCTGGTGGCCTCAAATGTGGAAGGATGCGAAAGATTTTGTTGTATCTTGTGACATTTGTTCAAGATCCAAAAACCCTCGACATCGGCCTTATGGACTTCTACAGCCATTGCCTATTCCGCGCCGACCATGGTCTTCGGTTTCCATGGACTTTATTACGGATCTACCACCATCGAATTCATTTGACAGCATTTTTGTTGTCGTAGACTGGCTTACAAAGATGGCGCATTTTGTCCCTTGCAAGAAGACATCGTCAAGCGAAGACACAGCAAGACTCTTTCTTGATAATGTGTATCGATATCATGGTCTACTAGATGATATCGTATCGGATCGAGGAACCCTATTTGTGTCAAACTTTTGGAAATCTCTTTTTGAAATATTGAAGGTGGATATCAAGCTTTCTTCGGCATTTCATCCTCAAACGGACGGCCAAACAGAACGGGTGAATCAAGTTTTAGAGCAATATTTACGTTGCACCATCAACTATAAACAAGATGATTGGGTCGCATATCTATCGCTAGCCGAGTTCGCATATAACAACATCCTTCATGCGTCAACTCAACAAACGCCATTCTTTTCCAATTATGGATACCATCCAAAGCTTGACTTATGGAGTTCGTCAACAACTAACAATTCGGCAGCTGAAGGATTGGTGAAGGAGCTTTCGCAGCTTCAAACTACATTGAAGCTTCAATTGCAAACTGCCCAAGAATCTTACAAGGCGTCCGCGGACAAATTTCGGAATCAGGCACCTAAATTCACGATTGGAGACAAAGTTTGGCTGCTTCGACGAAATATTAAGACCAAGCGGCCATGTGACAAATTGGACTATCGGAGATTGGGACCATTTGTTATCCAGAAGCAGATCAATCCTGTAGCATATCGTCTGGAGTTACCAGCTACTATGAAGGTACATCCTGTCTTTCATGTTTCTTTGTTGGAGCCTTATCGAGAATCGTCTTTTCCTGGAAGAGTACAATGTCCACCACCTAGTATAGAAATAGAGAACCATGAAGAATACGAGGTGGAAAAGGTCCTGGATTCACGGCAAAGATGGGGTAAATTAGAATACTTTGTACATTGGAGCGGTTATGATATTAATGAACGAACATGGGAGCCGGTCGAAAATCTCGCGAATGCGCCGCAAAAGGTACAGGAGTTTCATCGACGATATCCTGAGAAACCCAAGCCGGTTCAACGATAGCTTCTTACTGAAGCTTGCTCATCCAGAAAACAGAAAAGAGGAGAGAGCACCACCAAAATCCATAGTTGATGTAGTCATTCTCTCCAAGATAGCGTAGAACTTTGTTAGTAGCCTAAGTTTGTTCTTATTGTTTTAGCCTTTGAATATGGATAGCTAAGATACTACACTTGTCATGTCATCTCAAGCAACTAGCTCACGAAGACGACCGCGAGATGAAGAATCGCTTGCACCACGATGACGTCGAAGGATTCCGAGCAACAGATCGCTGGTGATTGTATTTGAGGTCGAGCCTGCCTACAATGGTCAGCCAGAAGGAGTGTTTGCAGGACAATTTCACAATGAAGATACAGAGGTTCATGCTTGGTCAGAAGTTGAAGGCGTGGGCCACTACCGTTGGCTTCAAGGACCATTGAATCATTTGCCTCGTGAACAACAATTGGAGTTCATAGCAGAGGTTATGTGACAGATCTTCATTTTCTTGCGTTGGTATTGACTGACGATAACATTGCTTCTCGGAGACCTCGAAGCTAAAGGAGGAGGTGATGTTAGGGAAATAGTCCTTAGACCTTTCTAGAGACAAGTTTCTAGAACCTTCTAGAAAGAAGTCTCTAGAAACTTCCAGAAGATTCCTTGAATATTTTCTTAGAATATTCTTTAAAGATTCTCTAAAGATTCCCTTAGAAGGCTCTAGAAGATTCTTAGAATATTCTAGTAGATTCTAGGAAGTTACTTGAGAAGCTTCCTAGCTCTTGGGTAGTTACTCGAGAAGCTTCATAGTTCTTGGGAAGCTTTTTAATGTGCTTTCTTAGAACCATAGGCCAGTAGTATATATAAGAATCGAGGCTGAAGAGTTCTTCAGTTTCGACAACACATCTCTTGAAGCTCTAGCTCAATTCTCTTGGCGTTGCTCTTGTACTCATCTGATAATCTAGTTCTTGTCATTTCTTCTTGAACTTCTTGTTTAGATTTCTTGTTTGTATTTTTGGTCCGTGACAATCTCCTTCTTTGATGCGTACTAGATTGTATGCTTCCCGAAGATCTATTTTTGTATAGAACTTAGCTTGATTCAGCTGATCAAGAAGTCCAGATATTAAAGGTAGTGGATACCTATTCTTGATGGTAATCTTGTTGAGTCCTCGATAATCAACACACATCCACAATGATCCATCTTTTTTCTTCACAAATAGAATTGGAGCTCCTGCGAGAGATTTAGAATGGCGTATGAAATTCTTGGCTAGATTTTCTTCAATATGTTCCTTGAGTTCAGCCAACTCATTTTGTGATAAACTGTAGATTGGTCTGAATGGTGGTTGTGTTCCTTCTTGAAGGTCAATTGAGCAATCATAGGGACGATGTTCCGGGAGTGTATCCACATTCTTTTTTTCAAATACATCTTGAAATTCTTGATATTGGCTTGGAATGCCACTTAAGGTCTTTTCACTAGTAGAAACGCTTGTGGCATTAATAATATATGGTGATTCTTTCATAGCAGCATGTAAGAAAGCTTTTGCACCTATAAATATGGGTTTAATTGAACTAGACTTATGACTCTCTACTTGCTTAACTACACTGTTAGTTATACTTTTAGAGAAAATAAGAGTTCGGAAAATCCAATCTATTTGAGGGTTTTATTTTTCTAACCACGATAAATCTTAAATGACTGGATTAGAGGGAGATCTAATGATATTAAATACTACAAAACTATTATGACCATTGATTATTACTTCTATAGGAAGGATTTCGTGAGTAATATCTCCAGAAGACAATGGACGACCATCTATGACTTCTACAAGAATAGGTTTAGTTTTCTTTACTAAAGATATGCTATGTTTTTTAGTAATTTCTTCATCTAAAATACACGCTGAGGATCTTAAATCTAACAAGGCAGAGACTTTGTAATGTTTAGGTCCTAAAATAATATTTAATGTAAAACAAGGAGAGGGCTTTGAGGAGAGAATAGGACCTTTACTAGATGTTGTGCAAGGTTCGAGCCACACGGTCCCTATTGTAATTGGACAAACTCGTTTTCTGACATTTTATCTTCTTTCACAGCCATACTCCTCATTTTGTGATTGCGTTACTGATCGATTACCTTGTCGTAAAATACGGATCTTATTGGTTGCATCATGAATTGTATCAAGTTCTCCATACATGGATCAAAACTTTCCCAAAAAAGTCTCTAGATTATCCAATATTAGATCTTGTCATTCAAGAAAAGATGAAAACCACGATAGTGCTGAACGTGGAAAAAGCGTACCAATGAATCTAACTTGCGATCCTAGAGGTGGATAGCTTTGGGGTTGAAGTTCAATCACAAGTTGCACTTGATTGATAAATCCTCGAAACTTGGATCTGGTGCCATCAAACTTCTCGGGTAGAGTAATTCTTGGTTCTCTAACATTTGAAGGGCGTTCCACCATAGGAAAAAGGACATGACTTGGTGCAGATGTTGAAGCAGCTCCAACCATTTCTATATCTTCACTTCCTGCCAATCTTGTTGCTCCTTGTGGTAGTAAATTGAGTTGATGCATTGCAAGCATTAACTCCCTCAATTGCTCTTGCATTTGTGCCATTGCACTCTTCATTTCAAGAAGTTCTGTCATGATAACACTTAAAAGAGGGAAGATGTCTAATATGGCTCAAGACAAATAGAAGAGAGGACTTGCGGACAAAGAAAATACTAAGGACAATATCAGTTTAGAAGAAAGTAATCCGCAACTTCTAATATGCTTATATCTTATCAAGAAAAAGGAGTAATCCACTCTTAATCAAGATTAGACAAAGCTCTGATATTGTAGGTGTACTCTTGTTAATCTGTCAAGGACAAAAACTTGATGATAAAACAATTCAAACAAGTGAGCCTTTACTTAAAGAGAGGTAACAAAATATATATAAATAAATATATATATTGAAAGAGAAACTGGAATGGCTATTGCCAAAAGACAAGAAAATTAGAGACCCTTGAAACTAGACTAGAAGCAAGAAAGGAGTTGACAAGAGTGAAGAAGCGTTCACTCTTGTCTCTATATATACTATCTAACTAGGGGCTACGTTGTCGTATTACGTGCTTTTTTGCTCGAGAACGCACAAGGCGTCTAGCTGTAGAAGGTAGTATGGAGATTCACTAATATTCAAGCAGTCTATTGGTTTTTGACTGTTGGAATATAAACGATTATAAGAACATACCATAAATCTATACGGATGTCCTTTGACTGCTCGCCGAAATCCTTTTTGTCCTTGTTGGTAGGTCTCTAGACGTTACAAAGAACTCCTAACAACCTAATCTTCTAATCTCCGATATCGCTTTATACTCACGACCTTGTATCCACTGACTATCTTGTTAGATTAACCCAATAAATTTCATTCACTCCTCATACTCAATCCTATAGACACCCTTTTAATTCTTCAATCACAGATGTAACTTCGATTTCACAAAACAGTCAAGAGTAATCACACCCACTTCATTAAAACTCCAATTCATAAATACAACACATCGACTATTTAGCAACAATTACCTCAGTCTTACCAAAACACTATGAAGAAAAAAATCCCAATTCTCTGTCTTTTTTCTCCCTCCCGAAGCATGAAGCTAGCTCTCTGACCCTTCCATTTCTTAACCTATCCTCCCCTTTAACCCTAATACTCCCCTCTTTCAAACCTTAGCCTCTGAATTTCTTCAATCTTCCGTCTTAGATCCAGAATTGGCTTTGCCGTCAGAGCTTTCTCCTCCATTTTTTGCCTTTTTAAAAAGTTCTTTTTCCGGAAACAACGTTCCTTGAAACGGCACAGAGAATAGGACAGCCTGAAACGGAATCGAAACCCCCCTAATCGGAACCACATTGAATCACCCGACCAATTCAGGTCTCATATTGGGTAAGAGGCCCGTAGTAAGACCTGGATGTTCCCATAATTGGGTCAAATTGGTCCTTCGTGTCAGGCTCGCTCAGTCATCGATTTAGTCCTTTTGATTCTGTTGACTTCTACTATTGGACTCGAACGGAGCATTTCGTTACTAGTAAGTGTGCCTTGACCGACTGTGACAGGGTGTCTGAACTGGCCCCTGAATATTGGCACCTTCTAACAGTACCTGCAAACCATGAGCTCAATCGAGATTATTTATGAAGTGATTTATTACCAAAGATTAGTTAAGAGTTTACGGATTTTTGCAGGGTACCACTATAGAGTGGCAATGTAGTGGTACATCAAAGAAGGTACTCTCACATGAAAAAGAAAGTACCTTTTATACAAGTATTGTAGAATTATCTAAGAATGGATTTACTATCTATAGACAACTTAATAATCTACCAAAGTGGGAGAAAAAAGTTGTTCAAAAATCTGAAAAGAAGACTTTAAAAGAGTAGGTGTGCTTGATGGAGATGATAAGATAGTAGGTGTATATATGGAGACTGGTTTAGAAGATTTTATGGAAGAACTTTTAGAGGTTGAAGAAGGAAATGAAGATCAAGTGGTGCAAGTACATTCAAGAAAGCTCTACTCAACTATACAAGTATTTCAAGATTATGAAGTCAAAGTTGAAACTAGGTATAAGACTGTGGAGAGGAAAATAAAATCTATAGCTATACCATTACCTAGTGATTCCAATCATCAAGTTCAACAAGCTTTGAAGGAGAAGGGCTTATGGGATCCTAAATAAATTCGCCATAAGTATATCAAGAATACACTCAATGAGTTGAAAATAGGATCTACAAATTTCCTATTACTTGTTGAAGAAATGGAATTTAGAAATATGTTAAGTACGCATGAAAAGGCTTTTGCTTTTGAACCTTCAAAAATTGGATGTATCAATCCAAGTATTGTGGCACCAATGATTATATTTATAGTCTCACATGTTCCTTGGAATTTAAGACCAATTTTGGTACCTAAAGCACATCTATCTAATAGTAGATTGTTTTATCAAAATAACATATTTTGTACCATGCACAAAATCTATCATAGGTGAAGAAGCTGCCAAGCTTTTCTTTGATAATATCTATTGATATTGTGGATTGTAAAAAGATGTTATATCAAATAGGAGGACTCAATTTGTATCAAGATTTTGGAGAATTCTTCTTAAGATTTTAAAGGTGGACATAAAGCTTTCTTTAGCCTTTCATCTTCAAACTAATGGACAAATAGAGCACGTAAATCTAGTTTTAGAGCAATACTTAAGGTGTACCATCAATTATTAACAAGACAATTAGAGAACCCTCTTGCCATTGGTAGAATTTGCTTATAATAATATAATGCATTTTTATATGCTATAAATACTTTTTTTTACCAATTATGGTTACTATGTACGATTTGATACTTTTGACTTTTTAAAAGTTGATAATCCTATGGCAAAAGGTTTGGCAAATTTTTTATCAGAGCTACATATAATAATGAAGGTGCAATTAAAAGAAGCTTAAGAATGACAAAAGATCAATGCGGATGCCTATCAAAAAAAAACAACCACAATTCAATATAAGTGATAAGGTATGGTTGCTTCATCGTAATATCAAGACTACTCATCCTTGTGATAAGTTGGACTACTATAGGCTTTGATCTTTTCTTATTTGTAGACAAATCAATCCAATTGCTTATTGATTACATCTACTAGAAGTAATGAAGATCCATCATATCTTTCACATATCTATTCTTGAACTATATAAGACTATGAACATACTAAAAAAAAGACAAGCCCCTCTTCTCCTTATAAAAGTAGATAATAATGAAGAATTTGAAGTAGAAGAAGTTTTTAGATTCAAAGAGGTGCCAAAATAAATTTGAATATCTTGTCTATTGGCATGGATATGATATTAATGAATGCACATAGCAGCCACTAAAGAATCTTACAAATGCAACAAAAGCAATAGAAGTTGTTCATTGAAAATATCCATCTAAATTAAAATAAAAAATATTAAGTTTTTTCTACAAAAAAATAAGGTATAGAAAAAATTACATTCTATCTTCTATCTTTTTTTGTAGCTTTTGTGTATTTGTGATGCTAAGGAGATGGAAAATCAACAACTAGTAGATTCAACTCAAGAGCTTTCATTTGCGGATTTACCAGATAAAATATTATAATTTTTACAACCTTCAAGATGATGAAATTGAGATGAAGATTCTTAAGAATGACATGTCTTTTCCCAAATAGATAGCAAAATACAATGTGTTTGATATTACGACCTTAGAAGAGACTCTCAATATTTGGTGATTTTATTAGAGGTAAGAATAGCTCTTAATAGTGTTCCAATTATTTTATTTGAAGGAAGTTACAAGGGCCTCAACAACAACCAAATAATAGGGTGGTCTTCTTGCCCTAGTATAGAAGACTATCGATGGCTAAGAAGGCCTATCAATTATCTTCAAAGAGAATAAAAGTTTGGAGTATGTGGCAAATACAATTTGCCATATCTTGGATTTTCTCATCATATAAAGATCGCTCTTCATATAACTCATCCCAAGAAGGGGAGATAATGTCATAAACAAATACATGTAAATTAATAATTACCTATATGATTTAGATAAAAATAAGTAAAATTAAGTTATTTCCATAATATCTTCTATAAAAGCCAATGATATAAGATTTTTGGTATACCTTAAGTACTACTCTAAAACTTGATTCACCTATTCTGTTTGTCTATCATTTTGAGAATGAAAAGTCTAAGAGAGCTTTATATCCACCTTTAAAATCTTAAAAAGGATTCTCCAAAATCTTGATATAAATTGAGTCTTACTATCTAATATAATATCTATAAGTAATCTATGATAGTAAAAGATGTTGTTAAGAAAAAACTTAGCCAATTCTTCACATGTGATAGATTTTGAACATAGTACAAAATGTGCCATCTTAGTAAAATGATGTCACGGCCATAATCATGTAAGCTAATAATTACATATAGAAATAGGTAGAAGTAAGTAAAAGTAGATAAAAGTAAGTTAATTCTATAATATTTAATATAGAAGCTTCCTAGAAACTTCCTAGATGCTGCTTTGACTTCATAGGTGTCTTTAATTGACTTTTTGGATTAGAAACGTGGTCAACAAGTTGGCCATGTGCCACACATGTTGTTAGCTTGAAGATCAAGCTAACTATGTGGCCCACACGTAGAAAAACTTGCCTTGTAAGTCAAGGCATGTGTCCTACAAAGTCAATACATATTGGAGGTCCTATAGAACGTCGCCACATAGCCCCTAGTTAGATAGTATATATAGAGACAAGAGTGAAGGCTTCTTCACTCTTGTCAACTCTTTTCTTGCTTCTAGTCCAGGTTCAAGAGTCTTTAGTTTCTTGTCTTGTGGCAATAGCCATTTCAGTTTCCTTTTAATATACCTACTTGTTTATATTTTGACTTATTATATCGAGATAGCCTTTTGGTGTATATTTTCCCTCATTGAATCTTTGTCCTTGACAGATTGACAAGAGTACACTTACAATATCAGAGCTTTGTTTTTTCTTGAGTAAGAGTGGATTACCCCTTTCTCTTGACAAGACATAAGCGTATTAGAAGTTTGCGGATTACCCACTTCTAAACTGATATTCTTCTTAGTATCTTCTTTGTTATCAAGTCTTTCTTTTCTTTTGTCTTGAGCAATATCAAACAAATTTTTCTTCTTAGTGTCATTATCGCAGAGCTTGTTGAAATGAAGAGTGCAATGGCACAAATGCAAGAGCAAATGAGGGAGTTAATGCTTGCGATGCATCAACTCAATTCACCAACACAGGAAAGAACAAGAATAGCAGAAAGTGGAGATATAGAGATGATCGGAGCTGCTTCAACATCTACAATAAATCACATTCCTTCTCCAATTGTACAACACCCTATAAGCACTAGAGAACCAAGAATTGCCTTACCTGAGAAATTTGATGGTACGAGATCAAAGTTTCGAGGGTTCATCAATCAAGTACAATTGGCAATTGAACTTCAACCGCAAAGCTATCCAACTCCAGGATCACAAGTCAGGTTTATTGGCACTCTACTTTCTGGTTCTGCATTATCGTGGTTTTCGTCTTTTCTTGAACAACGAAATCCAATATTGGATAATTTGGAAGCTTTTTTGGCGGAGTTTCGATCTATGTATGGTGAACACGATGCAACTCGTGTTGCAACAAATAAGATCCGAATTCTGTGACAAGAAAATCGCTCAGTAACAGTATATGCTTCACGATTTCGACAACTTGCAATTGACATCAAGTGGGATGATGCTGCACTCATCAGTCAATTTCTTTATGGATTGCAATACGAAGTAAAGAAATTGATGCTCAACTTACCTGATCCTCAAACTTTGAGTCAAGCAATCGATTTTGCAGTAAAATGTGATAATCAACTTTTTGAATTTTGATCCGAGAATCATTCACGGGAACCTCAATGTTATTACTCAATGGCAACATCAACATCTTTGCCAAACGTACATTCGAAAGTAGAAGACATGCAAATTGACGCAGTACGTTTTAAACCCCTAACTGAGCAAGAAAAGATTCGTCGTCGTCAAGAAGGATTATGTTTATATTGCAAAGAACCTAAGCACACTGCTCAACATTGTCCAAAGAAATGACGCAACTATAAAATGAGGGGTACGACGGTCAAAGAAGACAACATGTTGGAAAACGGATTCGTCCAGCTACAATAGGGACCGTGCAGCTGGAACCTTGTACAATTCCTAATGAAGGTCCTATCCTCTCCTCAGAACCCTCTCCTTGTTTTATAATAGACTTATATTTAGGACCTAAGAATTACAAAGCCTCTGCTTTATTAGATTCGGGAGCCTCAGCATGTTTTTTAGATGAACAATTTGTTAAAAGTCAAAAAATACCCTTTGTACAGAAACCTAAACCAGTACATGTAGAAGTCATACATGGTCGTCCCTTGTCTTCTGGAGATGTCACTCATGAAACTCATCCTATAAAAGTAACAATAGACGGTCATGATAGCTACATAGCTTTTAACATAATTAAATCCCCGTCCAATCCAGTTATTTTAGGTTTATCCTGGCTAGAAAAATATAACCCTCGAATAGATTGGAATTCACGTAAACTTGATTTTTTCCAAAGCGTTATTAATAGTTCTACCAACCAAGTAAAAAATTATAAGTCTAGTATAGTAAAACCCGTACTGATAGGTGCAAAAGCATTTATACACGCAGCAAAAGAAGGATCAACTTTTGCTATTTATGCTGCACCTATTTCTGAAAATGTAAAGACTTTAATTGGCATTCCAAGTCAATATCAGGAGTATCAAGACGTTTTTGAGAAAAAGAATGCAGATATTCTTCCTGAGCATCGTCCATATGATTGTTCAATCGACCTCAAGGAAGGAACTCAGCCACCATTTGGACCAATTTACAGTTTATCGCAAGATGAGATGGCTGAACTCAAGACATATATTGACGAGAATTTAGCGAAGAATTTCATACGCCATTCAAAATCTCCAGTAGGAGCTCCAATTCTATTTGTAAAGAAAAAAGATGGATCTTTACGAATGTGTGTTGATTATCGAGGACTCAACAAGATCACAATCAAGAACAGGTATCCATTACCTTTGATATCAGGAGTCCTTGACCAGTTGAATCAAGCTAAGATCTATACAAAAATAGATCTAAGAGGAGCATATAATCTAGTACGGATCAAAGAAGGAGATGAATGGAAGACTGCGTTTCTAACCAGGTATGGACATTTCGAATATAATGTCATGCCCTTTGGACTCACGAATGCACCAGCTGCTTTTCAACATCTCATGAATGATGTATTTCGTGAAATCTTAGACAATTTTATCGTCTGCTATCTAGACGATATCCTGATCTATTCTAAGAACGTCGAAGAACATGAAATACATGTTCGTCAAGTATTACAAAAACTTAGAGATGTAGGATTGTACGCCAAGATGGAAAAGTGTGTATTTCACACTACTCAAGTTGACTTTTTAGGATACATCATTTCAAATGATGGTCTCATGATGGATTCTAGGAAAGTCCAAACAATCATGGATTGGAAGATTCCAAGGACAGTAAGAGATGTCCAATGTTTCTTGGGATTTGCCAATTACTATCGGATCTTCATCAAAGATTTCTCACGAGTTGCAGCTCTACTTACACGCTTGACTAGTAAAGATAAATTCCAATGGAATCAAGAAGCGGAAGCAGTATTTGAAGCCTTGAAGACATCATTTGTCTCTGCAC
Organism: Physcomitrium patens; assembly: GCF_059467195.1. Classification (NCBI taxonomy): domain Eukaryota; kingdom Viridiplantae; phylum Streptophyta; class Bryopsida; order Funariales; family Funariaceae; genus Physcomitrium; species Physcomitrium patens. Next base: position 13,866,465 of record NC_143416.1, on the reverse strand, counting down.
CAGTCTTATATCGTGTTGATTTTTCCAAGGCATTTTTTATGGAAACAGATGCATCAGATTTTGCCTTGAGTGCAGTTTTATCACAAATGAGAACAGATGACAAACTTCATCCGATAGCTTTTCATTCAAAAAAATTCTCAGCAGCCGAGATCAATTATGAGATCCATGATAAAGAACTTCTTACGATCGTGGATTCCTTTCAAGAATGGCATCATTATCTAGAAGGCGCTTCTAGTCCAGTCACTGTGTATACAGATCACAAGAACCTTGAGTATTTCATGTCAGCACGTGTGTTGAATCGTCGTCAAGCTCGTTGGAGTATGTCTTTGTCAAGATTCGAGTTCATTATCACTTATCGGCTAGGAAAACAACAAGGTTTGTCTGATGCTCTATCTAGACGTTCTTATTTTGTACCTAAAGAAGGAGATGCAGCTTTTGAGCAACAAAGAACGGTCCTCTTGAAACCAGAGCAATTTCATCTCCGAGCAATGAAATCAACATTGACTGTTGATTCAACTTTTCTCAAGCAAATCGAGTCCAATATGTCCTCAGACCCTCTTGTTTATGATATCGAGAATAATTCTTCCAAGTCTCATGATCCTTCTAAGTTCGAGTTCAAGAATAATCTATTATATTTTGAAGGACGCCTATATGTTCTAGAAGGAGAAGTACGTTTACGTGTTCTTCAAGCACGTAATGACTTTCCAGCAGCAGGGCACTTTGGATATAATAAGACTTTGGAACTCATATCAAGAGATTTTTGGTGGCCACAAATGTGGAAGTCAATCAAAGACTTTGTACAATCATGTGATATTTGTTCAAGATCAAAAATTCCTCGTCATCGACCTTACGGACTTCTTCAGCCATTACCTATACCAGAACAACCATGGTCTTCTGTTTCTATGGATTTCATCACAGATCTTCCAAGCTCAAGATCTTATGATTCTATATTTGTGATAGTAGATCATTTCACCAAGATGGCACATTTTGTGTCATGTATAAAATCTATCACAGGTGAAGAAACAGCTAAGCTTTTCATTGATAATATCTATCGCTATCATGGATTACCTAAAGATATCATATCGGATAGGGGAACTCAATTTGTGTCAAGATTTTGGAGGACCCTTTTCAAGATTTTAAAAGTGGACATAAAGCTATCTTCGGCTTTCCATCCTCAAACTGATGGATAAAGAGAGCGCGTAAACCAAGTCTTGGAGCAATATTTAAGGTGTACTATCAACTACCAACAAGATGATTAGACAACCCTTCTGCCATTGGCAGAGTTTGCTTATAATAATATGGTACATTCTTCCACGCAACAAACACTTTTCTTTGCCAATTATGGCTATCATCCACGACTTGATACTTTTGATTTTTCAAAAGTTGATAATCCTGCAGCAGAAGATATGGCAAATCGGTTGTTAGAGTTACATAGAATAATGAAGACGCAATTGAAGGAAGCTCAAGAACGACAAAAGATAAACACAGATCTATATCGTAAGGAGCAACCACAAATCAACGTGGGTGATAAGGTATGGCTACTTCGTCGCAATATCAAGACTACTCGACCTTGTGACAAGTTGGACTATCGTAGGCTTGGCCCCTTTTCTGTTTCTGAACAGATCAACCCACTTGCATATCGGTTACATCTACCGGAGTCAATGAAGATCCATCCTGTATTCCACGTGTCTCTTCTTGAACCATATAAGACAGTGGATATACAAGGAAGAAGACAAATGCCACCGCCTTCTATAGAAGTAGATAATAATGAAGAATTTGAGGTGGAAGAGATATTAGACTCAAGGCGGCGCCGAAATAAGCTAGAATATCTTGTTCATTGGCGCGGATATGATATTAGTGAACGCACATGGGAGCCATCCAGGAATCTAGGAAATGCATCAGCTAAAGTCAAAATTTTTCATCAACGACATCCATCAAAACCAAGATGAAAACCTCTCTTATAAAAGAGACAAGATTGAGGCAAGATAACATTCAATTTCCTATCTTTGTTTGTAACTTCTTTGCATTTGTGACGCTAATTAGATGGAGAGCCAACAACCAGTGGATTCAACTCAAGAACCTTCGTTTGCTGACCTGCCGGACGAGACATTACGATTGTCACAACCTTCAAGACGATGCAATCGCGATGAAGATCTTCAACAATGACATGTTCTTCCTCGAACAGATGGTGATATACAACGCGTTTGGTATCACGATTTGGGAAGGGACTCTCGATGTTTGGTGATTTTGCTAGAGGTAGGAACAACTCCTGATGGTGTTCCGAATATTCTATTCGAAGGAAGTTACGAAGGCCTCAACAATGATCAAATAACTGGGTGGTCTTCCCGCCGTGGTATGGGACACTACCGATGGTTGAGAGGCCCTATCAATCATCTTCGAAGAAAACATAGATCAGAGTATGTGGCGAATACAATTCGTCGCATCATAGATTTCCTCAACATATGATGACCGCTCCTCGTGGAACTCGTCTCTAGAAGGGGGGGTAATGTCACGGCCATAATCATGTAAGCTAATAATTACATATAGAAATAGGTAGAAGTAAGTAAAAATAGATAAAAGTAAGTTAATTCTATAATATTTAATATAGAAGCTTCCTAAAAACTTCCTAGACGCTGCTTTGACTTCATAGATGTCTTTAATTGACTTTTTGGATTAGAAACGTGGTCAACAAGTTGGCCATGTGCCACACATGTTGTTAGCTTGAAGATCAAGCTAACTATGTGGCCCACACGTAGAAAAACTTGCCTTGTAAGTCAAGGCATGTGTCCTACAAAGTCAACACATATTGGAGGTCCTATAGAACGTCGCCACGTAGCCCCTAGTTAGATAGTATATATAGAGACAAGAGTGAAGGCTTCTTCACTCTTGTCAACTCCTTTCTTGCTTCTAGTCCAGGTTCAAGAGTCTTTAGTTTCTTGTCTTGTGGCAATAGCCATTCCAGTTTCCTTTTAATATACATACTTGTTTATATTTTGACTTATTATATCGAGATAGCCTTTTGGTGTATATTTTCCCTCATCGAGTCTTTGTCCTTGACAAATGATCTACTACCATGAATATAGAATTATACAAACATGACATTAGAAGATTTATAATAAAATCTATAGAATCATAAGACCACAGTTGTTCAAAAATTAATAAAGGCTGAAGAAGTCTATAAAGTCAATGGCAGGAGTTTTAGATCTTGAAAAAACATCACATGATTGTACAAAGTCTTTGACTATCTTTTTCATTTGAAGCTACCAAAAATCTTTCAATATTAATACCAAATTCTTATTGTATCTAAAATGTCTAGCTACTGAATAGTTATGACAAGTTTAAAAAATACATAATTGTATCCCATCTTCTAGAATATATAATCATCCTTCAAAATAGAATAGGTTAAATCTTGAATTTAAACTTAGAAGTGTCATGAGACTAAAAAGAATTATTCTTAATATCATAGATAAGAGGATTAGAGGACATACTTGATTGAATTTGCTTGACAAACATTGAATCAATAATTAATAATGATTTTATTGCTTGAAGGTGAAAATATTTTGGCTTCAAGAAAATCATTCTTTGTTCATCAAAAGATGCATCTCTCTTTTTTGGTATAAGATAAGAACGTCTAGAAAGGATGTCCAAAAAATCTTATTGTTTTTTGGATCAATAAGTGATCTCAAAATCAAATCTTGATAAGAACATGCTTCAATGAGCTCGACAATTATTTAAAACATGTATCAATATGAGATACTCGAGATTCTTGTAATCTGTATATATAGTGATTAGACTTGAGGCACCTTCTAAATAATGATGCCATTCTTGAAATAAATCCACAATTGCAAAAATTTCTTTATTGTGGATCTTATAATTAATCTTGGTTCTTGAAAAATTTCTAAAATAAAAAGATACTAGATGGAGTTTGGCTTGTGTTCTCACTTATGATAATAATGTACCTTAAGTAAAATTTGACGTATGTGTTTCTATAAAAAAATACCTTACAAAAGTTGATATGATATAAGATTGATGTAAAAATAAACTCCTTTTTTAAAGCATCAAATGATATTTTGGCTTCTTTATTCTAGTCAAGTTTGTTTTTACAAGTCAAACGTGTAAATGGAGCTACAACTTAAAAAAAGTTTTTGTTGAAGGTCCAATAGTAATTAACAAAGCTCAAAAAGCATTACATATCTCTTACTATTTTTGAAATCTTTCAATCTATAATAGTCTAAACCTTCTTTGGATCCATCATTAGCCATTCATTAGAAATGATATATCCTAAGATATCAACTTGAATAGTGTGGAATATACACTTTCTTAACTTTGCATATAATCTTGCATCTCTAAGTTTTTGTAACACATGATGAACATGAACTTCATGCTCTTTTATATTCTTAGAATAGATTAAGATATCATCCAAATAATAGATAATAAAATCATCAAGAAACTCACAAAAGACATCAATCATGAGACATTAAAAAGCATCTAATACATTTGAGAATTCAAAAGGCATGACATTATATTCAAAATGACTATACTTAGTTAAAAACATAATATTTCATTCATCTCTTTCTTTAATATATACCAAATTATATGTTCCTAGTAGATCTATTTTTGTATAGATCTTTGCTTGATTGAATTGATTAAAAAATCTTAAAATCAAAGATAAAAGATACTTATTTTTGATGGTGATCTTGCTGAGTCCTCGATAATCTACAGACATCTATAGAGATTCGTTATTTTTCTTCAAATAAGATAGGAGCCCCAATTAGAGATTTAAAATAATGTATAAAATTTTTAGCTAATTTCTCATCAATATATTTCTTAAATGCAACCAAATCATTTTGTAATAGACTATAGATTGGTCCAAATGGTGGTTGAGCTCTTTTGTGAAGATTGATGGAACAATCATAACGACGATGCTTTAGAAGAATATATATATTATTTTTTTCAAAAATATCTTAAAAATCTTAATATTAGGTAAGAATATCACTTGATGTCTTTTCACCATCAAAAATAGATATGGCATATAAAGAAAAAGATAATCTTTCTTTTGTGGTATGCATAAAAGCTTTCATACCTACGAGTAAGAATTTGGATGTATTGGACTTATGTATTTCTACTTGACTAATGGAATTTTGGATTAAACTATTAAAAAAATTAAAGTTATAAGAAATCTAATCTATTTGAGGATTATATTTTATTAATTAAAATAATCATAAGATAACTAGATTGAATTGAGATCTTATTATATTAAATATTACTATATTATTATGATCTTTAAGTGCTATATCAAAAGAAATAGTCTTATGCATAACATCTCTAAAAGATAGCAAACAACCATCTATGACTTCCACATGTGTAAGTTTAATTTTTTTGACTAATAATATCTCTTATTTTTTGACAAAAACTTTGTCTATAAAATAGGCTCAGGTTGTTGAATCTAACAGTGCTAAGACTTTGTGATTTTTTGGTCCTAAATAAACTTCTATTATAAAATAAGGTGAAGGATTTGAAGAGAGAATAGGACCTTTATTAGGATTTATGTAAGATTCGAGCTGCACGATGTCTGCATAGACAGAATTTCCCTCAAAAAAGCATTGAGCTCCTGGCTGCCACTAATTGCTCAATCAAGTCTTGAGATAAGAAAGACCAATTTTGTATATATATATATATAAAAAAAAAAAAAAAATTAGGTGCTACTACACCAAATATATAAGTCTCAAGTTTCCAAAAACATCCAAAATATGATAAAACCTCTAAATTCTTAAATATCCTTATGGGATATTATTCCTAAACTTCAAAAATTCATATCTTCCAATTGAACCGTTCAAACACACTTTAATTTTACACGAAGTAGTGATGTACTTCTAACAACTACCACAACAAATTTAAATCACAAATTCTTTGCGGATCTTAAGATATCACCAAAATCCTAACAGTAGCTTCAAACCCTAGTCTTTATACATCTCTATGCAACTTTCTTTATATCTCACAAATTAAGCACTAAAATTCCACAAAATTTGTATTTATAGCTTCTTAACACAATAATCTACCTTCTCCAAAAGATTTTAGCCAATAATTTGTCCAAAAATTCAAGATATGGCTCAAACCATTACTATGAACAAAATCACTTACTTACTGCCTTTGATTTGGATGTGCTGACTTCAACCCTCTATAACTTCTTTATTAAAATTCTAAATTTATAAAATAATATATTAAAAGTAAAGTGAAGAATGTGTTCTCTCCAATGCAAGTAGCCGATCTTTTTTTGCTTTCTTTAAACGTTTGTTATGCCCCAAAGAGTAACAGTAGGTATGAAATTGATACCTTAACTTTGAGCACCAATAACTCCTTCATAAAAACTCCAAATCATATAAAATTTGTACCCAATCTATATCCAAAAACCTAAATTTGATGATCCTAGCCTCCAAAGCTCAAATAACTTCAAAAGAGAAACCCTAATCCCTAATAAGGCCTCGGGCAGCCTCCATGAAGTCCATTGGGCATGGCCTTTGACCAATAGGAATGAAGATCCCCATTCCTTGCCTTCATCCAACCATGCCTTGCTTTCATCCCTTCTAATAAGCTTCCTACTAGTTAAGATTTTCTTCTTTAGGCTCTAATCTCCTCTCAAGGCCTCATACTAAACATTTTAGGTCCTATAATTTTTTTAAATATTTTAATCAAAATAGATAAAATTCAAAATAAAGTTTTTTTATATCCACTGTCATCAAATTAATCTATTAATCATTCCAACATACACCAAGACTTATGAACATATTATATAATCTAACTAATTTTTCCATATTATAAGCAATTATAGTACGACAACATTCCCTATTATAGTTAAAAAAAACTTATTTTCTAATACCCCGTCCTCTTTAGCAACCATGCTTCTCATTATGTGATTGCATTGTTTTCTTGGATAATGTTGAGCAATAAGTTTAGCTTCTGCATAATATAAGCATAAGTCGTCATGCTGTTTTCAAGTTTGTTTTTGTTCTATGAGAAATTTAAAATGTATCATATTAATTTGCATTGGTTTTGGCCTCGATGAATAAGTTTTTGAAAACTTGGAAGTCGCTGTTATTATTTGATTTATACTTTTTTAGCCAAATCTTTCTTCTTGACATCTTTTAAATAATCGATTATCACATGCAATGGCTTAAACAATAAATTATTCTAAAGATTCTACCTATGATATTGTCAGTAATAAATCTTTGATATTATCCTTCAATCCATATCAAAATTGATTGATAAAGGCTTTGTCATTCTAGTCCACATTATAAGCAAAGTTTTGGAATTCAGCAACACATATGGTAGCTAATCGTGATCCTTGCTGTAAAGATAGGAGCTTGATTTTTGCTACTCTTTTTTGATCACTTTCTTCAAATGTGGCTGTAAATACTTTTAGGAATGAATTCAAATCGTTAGGGAGTTGCGAATCTTTTTCTATGAAAGTTACAAACCAAGAGAGAAAACTTCTAGATAGAAGTGTATTTATGAATCCGACTTGAATAAATCTCTTAAGATATTGGAAAGGATGCAATCTTAGATAGAGCTTGATTTATTGTAAAAATCCTTGAAATTTTGATCTTATTTCATCAAACTTCTCAAGTATATTAATCTTTATCCCTATCATACTTGTTGAAGCAAAACTCTTTGGATTTGGTTGTGAGGTCGATCTATTTACTTCCTTCAGCTGCATAACTTCTTGCCACAAAGTCTAATCTTCTTCCATAGGCATACGCATAGTACTTCCATAATTCACATTAAAAATACGTGATATTTCTACTTTTAGAGTGCTGAGAAGCTCATGAAGATCTAAAATAGATGCAAATCTATTCTCACTTCCACTGAGAGTAATATCCATAATCTTTAATTTCATAGAGAACTCAAACAAATTTCAAAAGTTAAATTAGAAGAAGATAATTAACATCCTCTAATGAAAATTTCTACAAAGAATAATAATCTATTTTCTTTAAAGAAAAGATTAATATTAGAAAATAAGATTTTTTCTTTAAAGGTGGATAGTCTGCAATCCTGTTGTGGTTCGGCTATTATATGAAAATAATGTAATTATGTACTTAATATATAATTTATTAAGTAACATGGTGAGAGCCATATTAGTAGATTTTAGTTAGTTGTAGAATATAATTTGATTATTACCTTGAGAAGAGGTTGTTTAAAAAGATTACTATAAAATTTGTATAATTTTAATTTCCTTTTGATAGTGGCTTTTAAGATTGGTTTTGGTTGATAGTAACTTCTAAATATTTAGAATCACCTATGTTAGACATTGGTGACCTTTGAAAACTTCTTTTGGTTCTTTTATTTGATATTTAGAGCATAAATTATGTAAATCTTATAAGAAAAAAGGATTGAAGAAGGATTTTGGTAGCAAAAGGGAGTAATTAGGGCACCAATATAGATGAATGGAGATGAATAATGAAAATCTCCATTCCTATTGATCAAAAATAATGACCAATGGGCTTTGAGGAGGCTGCCCAAGGCCATATTAGGGATTAGTATTAGTTTCTCAAGGTCATTCGAGTTTTGAAGGCTAGGATTAAAAATTTTAGGTTTTTGGCTATGGTTTTGGTGCAAGTTTTGTGTCGTTTGGAGTTTATATGAAGGAGATAGAAGTGCTCAAAGTTAAGGTATTGAATTGGAAGCTATTGTCACTCTTTTGGACATAACGCACGCGTATAGATAGAAATTGAGGATCGGCGATTGTGACTGGAGAGAGTACTTTTGTGACTATACTTTTTATATATTACTTATTGGATTCTAAGTTGGCATGAAGGAGTTATTGGATTTTGAAGTCAGTATATGCAATCTAAGGATAATAAGTAACCTGATTTGCTAAGTGGTTGTCTCTTGAGCTATAGCTTGAGCAATTTGATAAGATTTTTGGCTTAAAATTTCAAAGAATGTGTTATTTCATGTCAATAAACTTTGTGCATAAGTTTTATGACATTTGGAATTTGGATTTTTGAGATATAAAGAAAACAGTTGTTTGGATGCTTGTAAATTAGGGTTTAGAGTGCCTGCTGGGGTTTCTTAGATGTCAAAATTTCGGGAGTGAATTTGTAGTTGGTTTTTTTAAGATAAAAGTTAAGGATTAATTCTACTTATCTTATAAATTTAAAAAAAATTGAATAATTACATCAATAGTTATGATTTTCTAAAGTTTACGGCAAGAAAATCCTTCGCGGAAAAAATATGTTTTGAAGGGATGTTATTATATTTGGAATTTTATACAAAAACAAAGGAGTTTTGGAAGCTAAGATAAGAATCATATAAAGGTTTAAGCTACACTCTCTACAACTAAATACCTAGTATATTTCCAGATAGCAAATCATGCCATACGACAAACCTAGTGAACCCGACGTGAATATTTTTGTGGTAGAGAGTTTTGAAGAAATATTTTTTGTTTTCTATTATGGAAGGGGGGCAAGGAAGTGGTAGTAGGAATTGCACTAAGGAATCTCCATTAGAACTTGATCATGCTACAACTCAAATATTTCAAGTATTTGTACTTTTTATGCAACAACAGCAAGCAGTGGAATGCAAGGAGGCAATGGCTACTAAAGCCTTCCAATCTATTGTTGGATTTTTGGATCAATTTGATGGAAGAAATATTTTCAAATATCTTAAGTATTATTTTTGAGAGATGGAGCTCAATAAAGTGCTGGAGAAAGATATGATCCTTACATTTGAGCTTGTAGTTGTACCAGAGCTTCGTGTCTATATAAAAGACATTATTAAAATTCATGGAGAGAAATGGGAGGATTTTATCCTTCAGCTAAAAGAAGAGTATTCTTTAGAAGATACAGAAAGGATAACAAGAAAATCGTTTATGGAATGGGTTAATAAATCCAACAAGAGTTTGGTTGCAACAAAGTTATTCCAAGAATTTGAAAGATAGTTCCTTCAATTGTCTCGAGTGGAAAAGCTTACACTTGAAAATGATAAGATGGAGTTATTTCTTCAATCAGCTGGCAATGATTTACAAAGAGAATTGGAATTATTATTGGAGGATAATAGAGAGGACAATGGACTTACTACTGATTGGAAGAAAGTCTCTGAAGTTGTGGGCATACTTGCTAAAAGAGAGTATCGGAGGAGAAAAGTGGTACTAAGGCAACAAACGAGACCTCTACCAACTATAATATCTCGTAGGTAAATACCAGAACCTGCTATATCAGTAAGTACTATTCCAATTCCTATGTCTATAGTTGTACTACAAAAAGATGTAATTGATGAGTTGGTAAAAAGAATGAAAGACTTACAAATCAAACTGACAAAGCTAGAGGAGAAAGAAGGATTACCTGAGAGCAAATCTGTATCAAAGTCAAGATATATACAATGATATATTTGGTGTGATAGTATGGAGCATCTTTGAAGGAAATATAGAGATTTTGTAGATATTTTGTGATAGAGAGTAATTATATGGAAGGATGGAAAAATTGCATTGTGAGATTCAAGTAGGTTTCTCAAAAATAATTTAAGAAAAAGAGGGATGAAAAAGGTTTTGGAAGAGCATTTATCTCAACAGGCTATGGCATCAAGAGAAGCTATTACCTATGGCATTGAGGCTGTAATGGAGAAGGAGGATGTTTTTGACAAGCATGTAAACAAAAGGGATTTATGAAATCATGCTATTATCAGTATGAATAAAAAAAAAAAATAATAAGGCAGAAATTACTTAATACAGCCACAATAATTAGAAATATTACAGGATGGGATGACCCTGTTGATACTATATCTATACATGCTTATTTGGCAAAGTTCCAATATGAAGCTTTAATGGAGGTAAAAAGAGGAAGAAATGAAATAGAAGATAATTTTGAAGAGCCAACTAACAAGAAGAGATCTCAAAGGCATGCAAAAACAACACAAAATAAAGAAATACCTATACCATAGGCTAATAGACCATCTAAAGATGGGCCATCGACATCGCACCCTGGAAAAGTACCAATGCCAAAAGAGAAATGGGAAGAAAGCATAGAAGTTGATAAAGACAAAAGAGAAGAGTAAGCATGTTACTTATAAGCTTCAATCAGAGATTGAGGCAGCCACAAATTTCAAAGGAGTGTTGGAAGAAAGAGTATTGAATGCCAAAATTGAATTTACTCTATGAGAAATTTTAGGCATTGCAAAGAGAGAGTTTCATGAAGTCATCATAGACACCATTAAGTGAAAGAGGTAGTTGATAAGAAAATCTGTTGTATCTAATGCTTTGGATACAATCTTGACTGAAAAAGAGGAATATGAATTGGCACAATGTTATATCAATAAAAAGAGATAATTTAATTTGGATGAATATAAGGATGATGACAAGGGCCTTGGACACTATACCATGGGACATTGGGCAAGAGCCACTACAGAGACTTTAGTAAAAATGGAAGACTTAGTAGAACCAGTAATTGCTCTCATTGACCATGGATCTGAAATTAATATTATATCAAAAGAAGTCTATACACTTCAAAGGTGGTCCATTGATATTAACCGTGGATGGTTGATTTGGACAACAAATAATACACGAGGAGATCTTTATGGTGCTTGCTCTAATGTGAAGATAAAAGTTGAAGATATTACCATAGAATAAAATTTCTTTTGTTTCATGACACTACTACATATCCAGTGATTCTTGGTCAACCATATATTACAGTTCTGAGGATTGAGACTAAAATTTTGGATGATGGATCAACATGTGCCCGTATCAGAAGTCAAGATGGAAAAGGACAGTGTAATTTCTAACTGTACCTACAAACCATGAGCTCAATTAGGATTATTTATGAAGTGATTTATTACCAAGGATTAGTTAAGAGTTTACGGATTTTTGCAGGGTACCACTATAGAGCGGCAATATAGTGGTACATCAAAGAAGGTACTTTTGCATGGAAAGAATAATATTTTTCATACAGATGTTGCAAAATTATATAAGAATGGATATGTTTTACATACACAACTTAATGGCTTACAGAAATAGGAGTAAAGAGGTATGTAAAAAATTGAAAAAGATCTAAAAAGAGTAGATGTGCTTGATAAAGATGCTTTAATAGTAAGTATATGGAGACATATTCGAAAGATTTTTGGAAGAAATAAGCTCAAAATACAAGGAAAACATTGATATGCGACATTGATTAAAGCAACAAGGAATTTATGAAGGTATTAGAGGAGACATATATTTCTTTACAAAAAAAGAAGTAGAAGACATGAATCAAAAAAAAAAAAAAACAAAAAAACAAAAAACAATGTAGGGAATGAGATATGATGCCGACCAAAACTTTGGTTCTTTTTGGTACATACCAGAGGATGCACAAGTTTAGAAGGCGTGGATGTCATGTTGCACTTTGGCTACTTTATGAAAATAATGGAATTATATACTTAATATATAATTTATTAAGTAACATGGTGAGAGCCATATTAGTAGATTTTAATTGGTTGTAGAATATAATTTGATTATTACCTTGAGAAGAGGTTGTTTAAAAAGATTACTATAGAATTTGTATAATTTTAATTTTCTTTTGATAGTGACTTTTAAGATTGGTTTTGGTTGATAGTAACTTCTAAATATTTAAAATCACCTTTGTTAGACATTGGTGATCTTTGAAAACTTCTTTTGGTTCTTTTATTTGATGTTTAGAGCATAAATTATGTAAATCTTATAAGAAAAAAGGATTGAAGAAGGATTTTAGCAGCAAAAGGGAGTAATTAGGGCACCAATATAGATGAATGGAGATGAATAATGAAAATCTCCATTCCTATTCATCAAAAATAATGACCAATGGACTTTGAGGAGGCTGCGTGAGGCCATATAAGGGATTAGTGTTAGTTTCTCGAGGCCATTCGAGTTTTGAAGGCTAGGATCAAAAGTTTTAGGTTTTTGGCTATGGTTTTGGTATAAGTTTTGTGTCGTTTGGAGTTAATATAAAGAAGATACAAGCGCTCAAACTTAAGATATTGAATTGGAAGCTATTGTCACTCTTTTACACATAACACACACGTATGGATAGAAATTGAGGATCTGCGACCACAATTGGAGAGAGCACTTTTGCGACTATATTTTTTACATACTGCTTATTAGTACACTTTTTACAGCTAGATACCTAGTATATTCCCATATAGCAAATCATGCCATACAACACCGCATATTTTCTAAGTAAATTTTGTTAGAATTCAATTTTAACTTCTTTCTAAAGATGCCTATATCATTTATTTTTCCAATCTACTTTATTTTGTCTTATTTATGGTCCTACAAAGTAAGTAGAAGTCACCTTTTTAAAAAGACAATATTGATACCTTTTAGTTTTACTATCCTTTTTACTATTAACTATATTTCTAAGATAACTTACTCTAATACTTTAAACTAAGATCTCTTACATTATAATAGTTTCCACATTCTTTCACCTATTAGTCATGTTACATCATGACATCGGAGTCGATGGAGATCCACCCTATATTTCACGTGTCTCTTCTCGAGCCATATAAGACAGTGAATATCTTGGAAAGAATACAAATGCCACCTCCTCCTATAGAAGTAGATAATAACCAAGAGTTTGAGGTAGAAGAAGTCTTAGACTCAAGGTGGCACCAAAATAGGTTGGAATATCTTATTCATTGGCACGGATATGATATTAGTGAACATACATGGGAGCCATTAAAGAATCTTGTAAATGTAGCAAAGAAAGTTCAAGTCTTTCATCGACGACATCCATCAAAACCAAGATAAAGAATAGCAAACCTTTGCTATAAAAGAAACAAGATCAAAGAAAAATAACATTCTACCTTCTATCTTTCATTGCAGCTTCTGTGTACTTGTGATGAAATGGAGCACCAACAACTAGCAGATTCAACTCAAGTGCTTTCATTTGCAGACTTACTAGATGAGACATTGCGATTGTTACAACCTTCAAGATGATAAAATTGAGATGAAGATCCTCAAGTATGACATGTCCTTTCTCGAATAGATGGCGAGATATAACGTGTTTGGAATCACGACTTTGGAAGAGACTCTCGATGTTTAGTGATTTTATTAGAGGTAGAAACAACTCTTGACAGTGTTCCAAATATTTTATTTGAAGGAAGTTATAAAGGCCTCAACAATGACCAAATAATAAGGTGGTCTTCTTGCCCTGATATAAGACACTATAGATGGTTGAAAGGACCTATCAACCATCTTCGAAGAGAGCAAAGATCGGAGTATGTAGCAAATATAATTTGTCACATCTTTGACTTCCTTAACATATGAAGACCGCTCTTTATGGAACTCGTCCCTAGAAGAGGGAATAATGTCAAGAACATATACATTTACCTCAATAGTTACTTATATGATTAAGTAAAAGTAGGTAAATATAGAATAATTTCATAAAGTCTTCTAGAGAAGCTTCCTAAAAGCTTCATAGATGCAATTTTGACTTTAGATGTGTTTGTAGGTTAGAAACTTGGCCAAAAAGCTAACCATGTATTAGTAGCTTGTGGAAAAAGTTATCTCCATATAATAGCTTGTGGAACAAGCCAACTACGTGGCACATACATAGATAACTTGCCTTGCAAGATAAGACATGTGGCTAGTAAAGTCAATACATATTGGAGGTCCTATAGGACATCACCACATAGTTCTTAGTTAGATAGTATATGTGGAGGCAAGAGTGAAGCCTTCTTCACTCTTGTCAATGTGTTTTTAGTCTTAGTCTTGTTTCAAGACTTTCTAGTCTTTTTGTTTTTCGCAATAGCCATTCTAGTTAATATTACCTCACCTTTTGAGTAATTTTGTAGTTCTCTTAAGTGATAGAAGAGTGTATTGAGGATTCTCTATTTTCAAGATTCATGTCCTTGACACATAGCCAAGTGTCCAGTACAATCTCTAGCCAAATGCCATGTATTATGACATTGTCCTCTTTAGCAACCATGCTTTTCATTATGTGATTGTATTATTTTCTTGGATAATGTTGAGCAATGTGTTTAGCTTCTCCATAATATAAGCATAAGGTGTCATGATGTTTTCAAGTTTATTCTTGATCTATGAGAAATTTAAAATGTATCATATTAATTTGCATTGGTTTTGGCCTCGATAAATAAGTTTTTAAAAACTTGGAAGTCATTGTTGTTATTTGATTTATACTTTTCTAGCCAAATCTTTCTTCTTGACATCTTTTAAATAATTCATTGTCACATGCAATGGCTTGAGTAATAAATTATTATAAATATTCTACCTTTGGTATTGTTAGTAATAAATCTTTGACATTATCCTTCAATCCATATCAAAATTGATTGATAAAGGCTTTGTCATTCCAATCCCCATTCCAAGCAAAGTTTTGGAATTCAGCAACACATATGGTAGCTAATCGTGATCCTTGCTGTAAAGATAGGAGCTTGATTTATACTACTCTTTTTTGATCACTTTCTCCAAATGTGGCCGTAAATACTTTTAGGAATGAATTCTAATCGTTGGGGAATTGCAAATTTTTTTCTATGAAACTTAGACTTCCATAATTCACATTACAAATATGTGATATTTCTACTTTTAGAGTGCTGAGAAGCTCATGAAGATCTAAATTAGATACAAATCTATTCCCACTTCCATTGAGAGTAGTATCCATAATCTTTCATTTCATAGAAAACTCAAAAAAAATTCAAAAGTTAAATTAGAAGAAGGTAATTAACAACCTCTAATGAAAATTTCTACAAAAAAAGATAATCTATTCTCTTGAAGGAAAAGATAAGTGTTAGAAAATAAGATTTTTTGTTTAAAGGTGGGTAGTCCGCAACCTTCAAAATACAACAATAAAAGTAGAATAATCTACTCACTTCTAAAATAAGACAAAAATAATAAGTTAGCACTCTTATCAAACTATTAAGGATATGAATCTCAAAGAAAGAAAATCCTCAATACACTCTTGTGTCATTGAAAAGAACTAGAAAGTCACTCAAAGATGATATAATATTAAACTAGAATAATTATTTCCAAAAACAAAAAGACTAAAAAGGCTTGAAAGAAGACTGAGGACTACAAAGGTATTGAAAAGAGTGAAGAAGGCTTCACTCTTGTCTCCATATATGCTCTTAACTAGGAGCTACGTGGCAATGTCTTATAGGACATCCAAAATATGTTGACTTTGCAAGATATGTATCTTAACTTGCAAGGCAAGTTTTCTATATGTGCGCCACATAATTAGCTTATTCTGCAAGCTATCAATATGTGGTTAACTTATTGATTAAGTTTCTAACCTGCTAATCAATTACAAATATATATAGAATCAAAGCACCGTCTTTTAGACTTCTAGGAAGCTTCTTTAGAAGGTATTATGAAATTAATCTATTTTTATCTATTCTTACTTACTTCTATCTAATCATATAGGTATTTACTAGAATACCTATGTATATCTATGATATAGACACTCTTATACAAAAAAAAAATAATAATAAAAAAAAAATGCAATAATATTAAAATCTTTGATTTATAAAAAAAATAGAATTAATAATTTTTAACAAAATAGATAAAAATCATGTCTAACACCCTAGACTATTAATCTTAAAATCTTATATCAATAAATAAATATGTAATCTAATTTAAATAAAATACAATAGTGATGCTAAAAATGATTATTAAACCTTTTTGAAGATAGATATATGTGGTCAATAATTTATTTTATTAGTTTTTTAAAAGCCATATATTTAAAAAAAATAATATTATAAAAATAGAAGTATAAAATAAGATAAGATATTACTTATAATATCTAATACTTATAGATAAACAACATAAGATGGTGTGCATTGTTTTTAGTTGTAAGGACTTATCTAGATAAGTATATTTTCTTGTGATTGGTCTTTTATAAGATTCTTACATTTAACAATAGATGCCTTTAGATTGATATTTTTAAATCCCAAGAACCATCAATTTAACTTACTACAAAATTTCTTAATTTTTAGCTAAACTATTTGACTTTAATTATTGTTGTTATTTAATTACAAACAACTTACTCCAATAAAGACCTTTAAGTGGTGATTAGATTTTATTTTATTATTTATTAATATTAATTATAAATAATACCAATATTTTTTTATTTAATCAAATCTAAAATGTATATAATCAAATATAAAAAATATTTAATCAACTATTGTAGAATAATTATTTTTACTTAATTATTTTTTATTTAATATCTTTAATTTTTATTTTTTTTATAATTCATATGTTGATAATTGTATTTTTTTTACAGAATTCTATCATCTTGCTCAAATAATCATATTTTGATGCAAACACTATTATCCATACAATAGAATATATTCAATAGCCATTTCTAGTTAGTTTAAAGAAACCTAATTCTATCACATTATATACAAGAATAAAAAATCATGCACAATATGTGAATTGGGTAGGATTCTTATTCTTTTATCACAAAGTAATGCCTTTGATGAAAAAAAAATCAAGAAATACATCCTTTAAAGTGTTAAGCATTATACATTTATATTATCTTTTTTCCTTTTTTGACTTCATGGAGTATGATAAAAACCCTTTTCAGAGTCTCTTGTAGCAATAAAAACGTAAGTTTTGAACACATGTTTCACAATTCCCTCATAAACTTAGTCAAAACATGAACTACTACTCAATTCAAAAAAACTGTGGCATGCAACAATAAACCATCACTTCATCTCAGCTCAACTTCGATACCCTAACACCCTTAAAGGTTGGGTGTTAACAGTGTCGGACAGATGTTCCTCCGAGACGTGGCGCGGGGTTGACCTGCGATGCCGACTTTTGCAAGTCCACGCCTCCCCGCTCGTCGTTTGCCGACATACTCCCCCAAACAGTATCGTGGACCCCACGACAACCAGCTCCTGTCCAATTCCTCATTCTTCATCTACCAATGCGACGAGCACACCCCAGTTGCTTCAAAAACAACAAAAAAGAACGTATTTCTGGGTCTCAGGTCCTTGAACGCCATCTACTTGCCCCCCACTAATCAAAGCATCGGGTGTACCGCGGATATGTTAAAACAAAACACACACACAACAACAACAACAACAACAACAACAAACAGAAGCTCCAGGCCATCTTCATCCGAACCCTCTCAGAGGCAGCTGCATTGGCCTCTGCAGACATTGACTATCCACGTATCTACCGACTGTCTAGGCCGACTGAGCCAGCTGACTCGCCAGTCTAAACTTAGGTGGCTTATGAGTGAGCCGAGTGTTCATCGGAGCCAATCGCAGCAAACGGGAACAACACTTGTAGTCGGCAGCAGTGACTATCCCCAGGACACGATGATTTGGGCGATGATGTCGGCGATGATTTGGGCTTTTCAATAAGCTGTGTTTGACGATTCAATCTCAGCTGAACTGAATGATTCCAACGTTGTCGTGGGTCTCAAGTTAGGTGGACAATTTGACCTTACTCTGGCCCAAGTCCTTGTATAAATCACAACAAAGATAATCCCTCAGGCACCTGGCAAGAAGTGACAGATAATTGTACTTGGCGGTAACACACACTTGCAGCAAGGTTCCAGTTACCTATTACGATGAGGACCCGGCTAGTCTGGCTTCTCGTAGCGATTTTTAGTCTAGTTTGTACCCCGAAAGGCCCGCTGGTGATGGTCTGCGCGGTTGGCGATGGTGCAAAGTATAATGATCAGAAAGAACAGGAGGTCATGGCGATCGCTGCTGCTGCTCTGGCAAACCAGGGCAACTGCTGTAAGTGTTTTCCCCTTCTTTCAATGCCCTACGCCTGGCATAACAGCAAGGCGAGGAAGTGTTGCACTAACCTTGTAGATGCGTTCTGTTGTCGATGGAAGTGATCATGATCGAAGAATGTTTCAGGTGTAGTGCAGTTGATTAAAATGTGTTTTGGCACGTACTGCAGTTTTGGTTGGCTCTTGTAAGTCGGATTGTAGCCGAGCGGTGTGCCGTCCGCAGAAGGAAGATCTTCAAGACTCCCTTTGCACAAAAGTGGACAACAATGAGTATTGTCCGCTATCCAACTCAGTATCCAACGCCAGCCAAGGCTGTCAGCAGATGATGCTGAATTACAAGAAGTCCTACATAACGTGAGTCATGTAGCAGCTTGACTCCTTTGCATTAAGTGGTCTGGCTGAGAACAAAATAACTGCGTCGATGCCCACTCTTTGAATATCTCCAGTCCGAAAGCTATGGGCCAAATTCGAATCTTAATGATGTTGCATGTGCAGGCTTCCTCCGAACACGGACTTCCAAAATCTTCCCACCGAGATCACCCGAGACGTTTGCCTACAGCGGGCTCTGGACTCCACATTCAAGACCATATCCTTCCCCGACAACTTCTCCTATGTGTACTTTGGATCCGTATCAGGCGCTTGGAGAGCATTTCCTGGAAGAGACTCTACAGAGGAGCGATGCAACTCCTTTGACAGCCGCTGGAGGCCTTGGTTCTTGGATGCCATTTCGGTATCGAAGCAGCTGATGATCCTCGTGGACACTGGAAATATGATGGGCACGAGTGTAACCGGGGAATTCCAACGGCCTCTCGGAACTACCTACTTGGACATTGGAATCGACTTAGCGGTTTCTCTGATCCAGACTCTGTCGCCAGGAGATTTCGTGCAGGTATGGCCTTTCAACAGCAGCGGCGCTAGCCCTCTGGGGCCCGCTATAAACGTAGGGAATTACGATGATTCCGGTGCCCGTTCGGAGTTGATGCCCTTGAAGGATAGCGTGAAACGATTGAAACGGTCAGACGACCCACGGCCATCGGACCTCAACGACGGAGTGATCAAGGCAGTTTCCAGTTTTAAAACTACCGGATCTAATTCTTTGAAGGTACTTAAGATTATTTGCCGAGAGCATATCATTTCTTTTAAAAGGGACACTGTTTTGTGATCCATCTACCATCAATCCCCGTGAGAGGAAGTGGTCAAGTTCTTCGTCAACTTCATTTGAGAAATCTGATGCTTGCATAGTGGAGATGTCACAGTTTTCCTCAATCCACGGCCGTAGATAAGTAGAAACATTCATATGCCCTGATGATCACATCCTTGCTCTTGCAGTTGGTGGTTGTCATCAGCAATGGCAATTTTATTCCGTTGAACACAACAACATTTCCAACCGCAGTCATAAGGCAGAACAAGACTAAGTTGCTTGTGTACAAACTCCCCGTAAACTCCGATTCAGATCCAACCTCAGATCCGTTCTTGATCAACACCACCCTCCCCTCAGTTTTGTGCGGTGTGCAAGGATCATTTGAGGTCTTGGAAGCACCAGCTACCGCGAACCCTCTGTACGCCTTGAGAGGTTATTTCTCCTTCTTGGCTCAGACACACCAGGATGCTGTCAACTCGAAACCGACGTGGAGCAATGTTTACAGGAGCGTGGCGCAATCACTTGACGCCGTTACCGTGACTGCACCAGGTAAAATAGGATTCATAACTCTTCTCTCCAAACACCACCTTCCAGTCTCATGGTCTTCTGGAGCAAAGTTCGACGGAAAGGTTGACTTAAATCGTGGCTGTGATGGTGTTTTTTTTAGCGATTGACAAGGACGGAAGGTTGGTTGGAGTTTCTGGAATCGATGTGTACCTGAACCAGCTGGAGGGTCAGTTGCGAGCATTGGTGGTTTCAGATCTTGCAAGTAGAAGACGAGGGACCATTCAACCTCCTAATAACCTCACCCTGGTTTGCAGCTATCAGGTACTTGGCTTCTCATAAAATAGCCATTCACAAGGATATGAGGAATTGGAAGGTGGAGATATGCGGGTAGAATTGAACAATTCCGCTACTATCATAAAAATAATCTTCAAATATCATTCGAAGTCCTCTTCAATCATGACCTCCATGTCATCAGTTTTATCATTATTTCTATCACGTCTACCTAATTGAAGTTCGTCAGTAACCGGTTTTGATAACGTGATCATACGAGAATCGGCTTGACAAACGTACATGAACTACATTATGTGTTTCAGGATAGCTCAAAATCTGTCGCTAACATACATGGATTCATGCCGTGAAATTATGTAGTCTAAGCTTGTCTTTATTTCGTTGGTGCAGAATCAGTCGACCGTGGCAGCGGTCTGCCCGTCGAGCTCGCTGCCATCCGATGGTGTGACATGCCCGAAAACAGACACCAGGAATCTTGCTGAACGTGTTTGCTGTGGTAACTGCGTACCTCCTCCTCCACCTCCATTTGCATGGTGGAAGATTTTGCTTATTTTTGTGGGGGGATCGATCGGAGTGTTTCTTCTAGTGTGGGCGTGCGGAAACTGTTACTATGGAAGCAACAAGAAGTTCAAGCAAGCAGTGAAGTCTCGATTTGCCTGCTGCTTCTGCTGGCGGACAAAAGCACTCCCTGGTGCAGACGTAGGTGGTTTAAAGACGCCTGCCCAGGTAGCCTCAGTGTCTGTGACTCAGTGTAGTATTAGGAGTAAGTAGCAAGTTACTCAGGTTCTACAGTGTAGAGTAGTTTTACAGCCGAGATGCTTAAGAATCTCTCCAGTCCTATGGGCTTGCAGAGAGGTGTTGTGAAGCATGAGGGATGGTAGCTGTAATATGTGAGATATTTAGTATTGTAGAATAAGAATTTTTTAGTCAATATTTTCTTAATTCTGGCAAAATTCTGGCGAGTTGATTGTTTGTTGAATTAATACCCTGAGCATCAGATCGTGCGGTTTTTCGTGTGCGCTTAAGCGGTAGATGAGAATGGATTCGCGATTCCCAGTCGTACCGAACTGCCGCGTATAATTTGTGAGTTTTCAGCGACATAAAAGTGTGAATATTAAATTACATGTTTTGTCATTCTTTATAGTGGTGTAGCATTCTCAAATATCATCATGCTTCCTGTTTAAGCTTTCCGTTAGAATCCTGAGTTCAGTGAGTTGTTGCCAACTGCGGTTGAGAGGCATGGGTATTCCGGATTTAGAAGGATATAAAAAGCACTCGCAGAAATTGTAGAATGACGAGGCGATGAAAAAATTTCTTTTATTTATTTCGTCAAATGATCAGTGAGCAGATGCAATTTTGCAACATCCTCCACCTCAAAAACAAGAACCCAAATAATTTGTGAAATATAAGCTTAACCTCACGGTCTCAAAACCCCACAGTAAAAACTGTTGGGAGAAAATAGACGGAAAGCTAATCTAATCTCATCCCGAATTAACCTCTTGTTGCGAGGTAATCTAACCCTTCTCAAAGTGCATCTCTTGATACAAGAACCCACCTTATCGCAAGGTGCAACTTCGTCAAACAATTTCTCAAATCATCCGCTGAACGATGGAATCTACATTCATGACAAAGGAAGGGATTTTAAACACTATTGTAATACTCATGCCCTGAACATGTCTTCATTTTTAACTTGCTTCTCAGCAACTAAATTATTCATTCCGTAGGCGCAAATTCATCAACATGATTATTCTGAGAAAAAGCATGAATCCTGTGCATAGCTCACTCACCAGACTTATTCTGATACGTTGCATTGAGGTTGTTGGCACTAGAAGCATAACCCTTCAAGCAGCTGTCCATGATGTGTAATTGTCTTCACGTTAGTCCAGAGAATCGGACATGATCCTCTTTTAAATCCCTACTCTACTGTTATAGGATTTCTCCCTGAAGCTGGTGAAAGAGACAACTCTCCCTGTCCCAATTTGGCTGGTACGTATTGGCATATTCGACTCTCAAGTGGAAAAAAATCCTCTACACCTACAAGGCTTTGGTAGAGATCTTAAAGACTACAAAGAACTGACACTGCATCTCAACCAAAAATTTGACGTTAAATTTGGCAAGTACTTCGATGATACCAAATAAGCGAGTTTTTGGAGGACTGCACAGGCCCTGCACTGCGTAAACAGCTTGACTCTCTGGGAAGGATATCATCTGGTGTGACAGAGGAATCAGAGGCCATAGAATTACCAGATAATCTGGGAGGTAAAGACCTTCCAGTCAAAGGCTTCACACACAGGCTTGAGGAGGCCACCTTAAGTTTTCTTTTCTCATCTGAAAATCCCATTGCGTGCATAGAGAAGGCCAATTCGAATGCAGCTATGGCGCAATGAGCAAATTGAACAGGGGTCGTACCAAAAAGAGTTGATGAAGTATTTGTAAACGAAGCTGGTCGGCCTGAATCAGAAGTTTCTTTAGTCGAGACATTCGACGCTTAAGAACAGTTCGTAAGTCACTCTTGTTGGACCTACTTGAGGACCCTAACTGCAATACTGCCGCAAGCACATCTTTGTCGCTAACAAGCATCTGCAAGATATCCGGCACGGCACTTCAGTATAAACAAAGTCATTCTGATCCTTGAGGCAACCATTCCTTGACCGGGCTAGTTTCTAGTACTTGAGTCGCCACTCGAGGGGACCAGGATGCCACAATACTAGGTGTTTTCAACTGCAACAACGAAAGAGGCGCCAAAAGCTCATCTGTATAGTCGCTAATTTCTTGGTCAGTTTTTTCTCTTCTTCACGAGCATGTTTCTGAACATTCCGTAGGTTGACTATCTGCTTGTCGGATAACACTGATTCTGAACGCCCCAATTTGCTAATTCCGTTTCTAAAACTCCGAATCTGGTCATGTAGCTGCACTCCCATTAGAGAATACACCAACATCAAAGCGCATGATGGCCTCCATCCACCCAGCCACATGAAAGATGCCTCCATACCTGTGACTCTTGCACCTGAAATTTAAAAATTTTGAAAGCCAAAATTATGAATTCATAATTTTTGTATTTTACAATTAATCACTCGTTTAACACAAGACTTAAAATGCGCTTTCAATTTGATCTCCTGCAAAGTGTATCCAGAATCACAAGCATTGTACAATACTCTAGTATACTAATGATGACACTCTTTCATTCGATACACGCAAGTAATGGGTCACGATGAAACAGGCAAATCACCTGAAATGGTAAGAAAAACGTTCGCGTTCTCTAAAAGAGAATGATCGTGGATGTCAGCCATATATAAAGAAACACATTTGTGCAAGGGCTCTTCGACGTCTCTCTCTTCAACCTTGGAACGCACCAAATCCCGTACAACACGAACGTGTGGTTCACAGGCCATCCACCAGCGACCTTCGTCCATATTAACTAAAAATACGATTCAAGTATGCTCCACCTTTTACAATGAAAATTGAAATTTCACAAACTGCCAACTTGATTTTAACACACAAATCGATTACACGACGTGTGCACTTGTATGAGAAGCTTGAGCGTACAGTACTTCCTAAAACTAAGGGCCGTCCTCACAAAGATAGAGTCAAAACCAAATGTGGCAGCAAATGAAGCTAAAGGGAATCATCAGAGTACCACTCACAGAGACAACCATGGAAAATTTCGAGAACAACCTGCGCCACCGGACCTAACCACCAGACCATGAGAAATTCCCACACTGAAAACAGACCAAACAAACCATGGAACAGAGGACTGCGAAGGTGTACTAGTAGCGAAGGGCGCGGTACAATTCAAAACTCCGTATCACACTCCAGCTAAACCCCACAACGCAAACCGAAACAGACGCCACGAAATGTCGCACCGATCATACTCTTTCCTTCTCGAAATCCGCCAGGAGCAAAATCAATCACCTCTACTCAGAAAAAGATCTCCTATCCAATCCCCTGCCAACGAAATTCCCTCAAAAATTAACACTACATCCTATATATATATATATATATATATATATAATTAATAAATAATAATAATAATGATAATAATAAAACTAAATCCGCTAAACACCGATTCAGAAACACTTGGAAAACCACCGCTCAAGCACCGACCAGGTCAAGAACCGAGCCCATCCTAGAGAGATGATCACGTAAGGGCGTCACTCCTTGAAGCGGCAAACAGCTCGAATAGTTAGCAACGCCCCCACCAATCTCACAACTCCAATTCAATGCGTTCAGCTCAGCTCAGCGAGAGAGCTTGATTCCGAGAGGACACGATGAGAGGCGAAATTGGTGCAGAGAAGGGGAGAAGGTGGGCGATTCTTCGAGCATTACGAGATCGGAAAATGCAATATCACGGGCAGCAAAATTCAACAACAACAACAGTAAGCCTTGAGACGAGACAAGCAAGAGAGTGGGAGAGAACGCAAGGGAACGGAGAGGGAACACAACTGGGGAGCCGGTGGGAACAGGACCCCTCCGGGGCTGGACGGTATCACGTGGCTGGGTGAGGGACACGTGGTGATATTTGGGAGGGGTCGTCGTGGAGATACCGATGAAAAGCGCGGAAAGGGGCGGGAGATATTTTGTTGTCTTTTGGAGCTCCATTTTGTTTGTTTGTTGGGTAGGTGGATGGGATGCTGACTGGCGGTCTGGCTGCCTGCCTTGCTGGCTGGCTTTTCATTCATTCATCTATTCATTAACTAAATGATGAAGATATATATATATATATATACATACATATAAGTATGATTTTCCTTGGAATCATGAATTTGGATTAATATTAATATTTTTTATCTTTATTTTATTCAATTTTTCTTTATTAAGATTTTACACATCAAATTTTGAAATACATATTTGTATACTTAAGTATAACTATGTATGCATTGAAATAACAGATGCAATACATTAAACTGTGATGTGCTTATGTAAAAATTTATGATTTGGTTGAAAAAATGCAATTTCATTTAATGAGTATTTTAAAAATATTTTTGAAACAAAATTGATTTTTTTTTACATATATTTTCGATTTTTTTAAGCACCAAAATTTTATTGTATATTTACATTATCAGTAAAATGTGTAATTTGATATTTATATTTGACATATGTATAATGGGAGGAACTCCAACCAAATAATAATCAAATGATATCAAATATAATATTATTTGATATTATTCTAAAAAAATTTAAATAATATTATCAATATTATAAATAAATTAGATAATTAATTTTAATATTGAAAATATTATTTAAATTTTAAATTATCCAATAATTATAATTATCAGAAATTATCAATTATTGTGTAATTTGTGAGTGTGTGTGTATATATGTATATATAAATAATTCTTTATCAAATGTGTATTATTCCAGTTCAGTAAGGATCTTTTTTTGTACACATATTGTTGATATGTTTTGTGTATTTTAAGCTAGGATTAAATTGGAATGGGGTTATCTATGTGATCATAAGAACCTATTCGATTTTTTTAACAAATAATCAAATAACATTATTTGCATATGTTAAAATAATATCAAATAATATTATAAATTCAAATTAATAAATAATTTATAGTGTTATAATTTAAATTAATGTATTTTATAATAATTATATAATATCAAAAGTATATTTACATATATATATATATTATATATATATATACATGTATATACACGCACACACACAGAAATGAATGAATAAGTTGCTGATCTCAATTAAAAGCATTATTGTCATGATAAGGGAAAAAGAAAGTCAAAACATGAATGCTAAAGTATTTATACAATTGGAGGCTCACTGTTCACAATTTGTTTTTGATGATGCACAACAGTAGCTCTATAAAGTAAAATATGCTTGAATTAGACATATCACATACAAGTAATAAGAAGAAAACAAATTACTAATTCAGAGAACACTTTAAAACATGAGGGTTTGTACCTTTATTGAACTCATACAGTATGTGCAATTATCAAGCTTAGGTGGGGGCAGGAGCCAAAACCGACTGGCATAAAACATCAGACATATGGGCCTCTCAAAACAGCCGCAACTGTGAATGGGGGGGAACAACAAGGACTCAATTGGGTAAGAACAGGAGCATCAGTACAATACCTCGGATTCCTGATAAGATTTCATATGCCCCCAGCAGAAACTGAAGCAAAGATCTTGTGCCAAGTCACATCCCAGCTCATTAGATGGGGCTCCAAAAAACTCTCACTAGTAGGAAGGGTTATGATCATAAACCAAGTTATCTTAGCTTCCACATAGTGCAAGAATAGAGAGTAAGATCTTCAAGCAAATAAGATCCTTAGTGCAAAATTACCTATGGTCAGGCATCACAATGGGTTCTATACGCGCCAAGGTCCGATGGTCAACAGTAATACAACCCCTAACACAAAGAGGACTCAAGGTGCTTGATTTAGAGATGCAAGCTAGAGCACTCTTAACCAAATTAATCATGTGGTTTGGCTCTCGGCACCAAACCGTAGAAGATTATATTCCGCCACAAAATTATAGAAACAAAATATCCCAAGGATGGAGAATGGTATCAAAGCCCGCATTGGCTCATGGTTCACAAACTGTTGGTTGTAAAACCACTGCCAACAATCAGAACTTAGTATTGTCACCACCATAGTACCATGCCATCAAATTCCATAGAGCAACTTCAGCCACTGCATCCAAATGCTGCTCTGCTCAACATTATACAGTCTGTTGCCACAATCTTTTGACATTGCAATAAAAAATACTCAGTCCACCTAATTGCTTACTCTACACATGATGGAGTGGAAATTTCCAACCGCAACCTTGATTGCTATGGAGCTCTTGCTTTCATGAAGGAAAAAATGAGAGATCAAGAAGTGTAGCACCACAACACTCCCACAATGCAAAAGTGCATCCTTTGATTAGTAGTACAATTGTTGCCCTATGGTAGATCTATTACCTCTAACACAAGCTTATGGACTTGAATTCTTGGTTCTACTTGTTTGACTCTTAGAGGTTGTTCTTCTAAGAAGAGTCTATTTCTTTGATGTCCTGTATTTCCTAGGATCACCAGCAGACCTTTGTTGGTACAATATTTTTTTGCTAGAGCATACACGACCTCCTTGATTCACAATTTCACCCTTACTTCCTTAATGTTTGATGTTGCTAAGAGAAAATATCAACTTCACCTCTACTTCCTTAATGTTTGATGTTTTTGAGAGAAAATATCAATGATAACTACTAGAGGTGAACAATTCAGCCTTTTGAAATTCAAAAAGAGATTCCTTCAATTAGAAAAGCCAAATTCACACAAGTTCTTTCTTAAGCAAACAAGTTCATCTTTTACCACTTGTGAGACACGGAATTGCCTCATTAGTATATTTTAGTACAAAAAATGCTCTTATGGTGCTTAAAGTTAATTACTTAGTAAGTTTTTGAGATCATTAAATATATCCGATACTCTCTATAATATTTACTGTAGAATATAGTAAATACTATAGCTACAATATTTAGAGTCTAGTGGAGAAGTAGTGTTTATCATCTTCCATTTTCTCTTCTTGTATACAAGACACAACCAGATCAATAGATTTTTATGTGTGAAGCTCTCTCTCTTTAGAAACCCTCTTGTGTGTATGACTTACTACTACTCTTCTGTGTGTGTATGACTTATTAGTACTCTTGTGTCTTTCTAAACATTCTCAACATGTTATAAGCATGACTCTCTTCTACACACTATCACAATTTTTTGCTCTAGTCTTTGACTCTTTAAACCTGTTGCTATCCTTGCTCAGTGTCTGTCTCATGATCTTGTTCTTCTTGCCGGCCCATCATACATTAGTTGCTTGCTTAGAACTTTTATTCCACTCTCTGTCTTGCTTGCTTAGAATACTTGATCCAGCCCAACTCCACCCCAACCTCTTCCTTGCTCCTTGCTTCACCTCGTGTCTACCACCAAACTGTCGCCGAACAGTTGCTGATCTGTTGTCAAATCCACCATTGCCACTATTGCCACCCTATCGCCACTGACGGTGTCACTTGCTGCCGTCGCCGCCCTAATGCCACTGTCGCTGCTGCTCGCCATTGTTGTCCGTCACTGCCCGTCGCTGCCACCCTGCCGCCTTACTGTTGTTGCCCTACCACTACCTGTTGCTGCCATCTTATTACTGTTTAGTTGCCTTAATTATATATTTTTATTTTTTCAAGTTCAAGTTTATCATTTTATTTGACTTTATATTTTAAGGCATGTTTTATTCAACTTTTCTACTTGATCTTATATTTTCTTTACAGATTTAAATATATTGGGTGCTTTAATATCTTCAACTGCTTTTACTATGGTTCCAACTATTACTAGTGCATCCCAATATTTTCAAGCTCTTTTATTTCCACCATTGATTGTGGATGGAAACAATTATCTATTATGGACAAAAATAACAAAAGTAAATTTATTTACAGAATAACTTTTGGATATCATTATGTTTAAAGAATCTCTTATAATAAGTATTTCTATATCTCCCACTATTCGTTGAAAAGCACTTCTTCTCCTTTGTCGTCATCTTGTATCTGCATTACAACATCAATATTTGGAAATGGAAGATCAAGCAGAACTTTGGAAGAATCTTAAATCTAGGTTTGATCATCAAAAGACCATTTCTACCCATATAGAAAGAATAAATGTTCTACTATTAATTATAGTAGAGAACAAAAATCAGAGATGCGTTCTTATCATAAGTGTAGAATGATTGGACATTTAGCACATGCGTACCGTATTTCAGAATATTTTATTAAAATATTCCAAGAAAATAAGAAATTACGAGTTGAGGCTGGTAAAGTTCATATCATAGATGCATCCATGGATTCAATTGGTGTTGATGACTTAGAGGCTTATATGAATGATAGAACCTCTAATGATGAATCAAATGATGCGCTCAATGATTCTGCAACAACACATATTATCTTGCAAGATAGATGATTTGTTATTGAAAAATCTTCAACTTGGCAAACTAAAAATATGATGACCATGGCTCGAACAAATACATTTTGTTTTCAAGAGAGCACAGTGATGGTAAAATTACCTGTGAGTTTTATCATAAAATGTAAACATGCAATGTTTCCACCCTCAGTACCTCGGAGTCTGATCAGCTACCGAGATGTGTGTATTAATGGTTATCACCTCTCGACTGCCACTTTAAATAGAAAAGAGGTTTTGGTTCTTGCGAAGAACCATAAAGTTGTTGAAAAAGATTTTGCTACAGAAAATGGTTTATATCGAATTGTGATTCGGCCTCCCATTATATTTAATTTTACATCATCTAGCTTAGAGAGTCGTATTTCTCTCTAGCATGGACGATTGTGACATCCAAGATCTTCATTATTTAAAAAGATCATTCCATGTATAATTGGATACAATTTAAAGCCTGTAGATGTAGACTCTATGGAATTATGTCATGCATGCATGCATGGTAAAATGATTACTCGACTTTCAATTTGGAAACTTCTACAAGAATTACCACCAATGCTTGAAAGATTGCATGGAGATATTTGTGGTCCTATTAATCCAATATCAGGACCATTTCGTAATTTTTTGGTCCTTGTTGATGCATCACGTAAATAATCACATGTTTCATTATTATCAACTCGAAACATGGTGTTTGCCAATCTTATATCTATGCTTATTCACTTTTGGGTACATTTTCCTGATTATCCTATAAAAACATTATGTATGGATAATATAAAAGAATTCACATCAAAGTCTTTTGAAAACTATTGTATTACGATAGGAATCGAATTGAAATATTGTGTTCCATATGAACATGCTCAAAATGGACTTGCAAAGTCATTTATAAAGCGTATACAACTCATTACACGGTCACTCCTCCTTCACCCAAATCTACTTGCATCTATGTGGAGTCATGGAGTTTTACATGCTGCAACATTAATACGCCTTCGCCCTTCTTCTCTTGAAATTATTTCACCACATGAGTTCATTTCGGATCGTGTTCCAAATGTATCTCACTTACGAGTATTTGATTGCCGTGCTTAGATTCCAATACCAAAACCTCAATGGCGTACCATTGGAGCTCATCGACAAGAAGGCATATATGTTGGTTTTGATTCACCAAGCATTATTCATATTATTGATCCATCAATTGGCACATTATTACATGCACATTTGTAAAATTGCCATTTTGAAGAAAATATATTCTTATCGCTTCAACGAAGAGTATCTAATCAACAAAGAAATAAAGTACTCATATTTGAAGAACCAAAAACGTTTACAATGAATCCCAATCCTAAGACAACTTTAGTAGAAACTGAAATTGCTAAGATTTTACATCTAAAATGGATCATAGATAAAACACTTGATGGCTTCAATGATACACTTAGAATTATAAGAGTTCTTATTAATGAGGCTCAGAATGCACCTGCTCAGATTGCAAAACTATTGACTACAATACCTCAATGATAAAAGAAGGTGCTTAGCAAGACAAAGAGGTGGTTGAAGGCATCAACTAAGAACTCCATTTGGAACATAGAAGACACTTAAACATTCTTAATAAGATCATGTAAGAAGACATTGATTGTGGAAGTTAAGAACAAGCTTTATGTGAGTTGGAAGAGGAGCATCGACATCACAATTCTATTTAACAACTTTAAATCCTCATCCAGAGTAGAACAGTAAAGAATTTACAAGATAATTTTGGAAGGAAAGAAAAAATCTTGTGGAAAAAAAAAAGATCCTTTTTCAACATTTGGAAACAATAAAATATTACAAGATGATTTAAGATTCTTAAAGAGATTTTATATTAAAAAAAAATCAATTAGGATGTAATTAATTTAGGGTTGAATGAAAGTTATTAAATATTGGATGAATTTTAATCAAAGATAAATTTTTTAAGTATAAATAAAGTATATAGATAAAATATTATTAAAAAAAAATATTATTTAAGGATAAATTTTAATTAAATAGAAATTAAAATAAAAAAAATAAAGAAAATCATATTCATATGGAATTTTTAATTGCATGGAATTTGTTAATTGACTTATTATTTGTACGTATGAGTTGATGATAAAGTTTTGACTTTATTGCTTAGATTATTTAAGAAGAATAAAGAGTAAAGTAATTAGGATTTAATTAATATTTATAACTTCTAAAATTTATATAATTAATTCATTTGTTATAAACTAGAATAAACCTTTAACTAGTAGAGGTTTATTTTAGCTCACACCACTAATAACCATCACATCAAATTTCTTCAAGGTCAAAATTTTCCATTGCAACTTACATGCTACTTCTTCTTTTATTCTCATAAGAACTAGCTTCACTATTCAATCTTGTTACTTATAATTATAACTTTTTGCAAAAAGATTTTAAAACAAACATGTTTATTTTGTCGTAATATTAGAATATATACAAAGAAACAAAGCCTCAAATTAATACCTTCTTTCAAGTACTCGTCAATCTTCAATGGCATAAAATTAATATACACACCATCACCAAAAACAACAAGCTACCCCTAGTCTTCCTTGCTAGTTGATCTTCACTACTAAAAAAAAAATTAATTAAGTATTGCCTCTCTTTTTCTCTTACTAGATTGTTGCTTAATTACCTCCCTTCTTCTTAAAAAAACTAGCTGCCTATGTAAAAATATGAGAATAATTTATCATGCCTCATAGATTAATTAATCATATCTCATAGATTAATTAATCATGTCTCATAGATTAATTAATCATGCCTCATAAATTTCATAATCCATATTGTGGTCACATTAGCTTGCTATTATTATAATATACTTAAATTAAGTTCATCAAAATTATTTGAAAGGTAATTAACTTTGCTTGTAGAAGAGGAAGAATATAATCCTAATATATTTACAAATTTGAATGGTATTTAAAATAAGAGATTATTGGCTTGAATGGATTATTCAAGCTTTGAAGATATTATCTTTTAGAATAAATATCAAATTCTATAGTAGTTCAAGGCAAGTATTGAAGAAAGATTAGGATAGGGATTTTGGCATGAAATAGGTATTTTTTTCTTTTTTTGCTTACGTAGGAATATGTGCGAGGAAGATTGTTGGAATTTTTGGGCAACATGATTCAAGATTAGTTTGGGAATTTTGTGCTATTTCTTGAAATTATTTCTTTTTGATATGAGATTTTGAAAGAATTTGGATTTCTTTGTTAGCTTTTCAATATGCTTTAGCATAAAAGAATAAGAACTATGAGGAAGGAGATCCATATGAGTTTGTAGGAGGAGGATTAGTAGATTTTTTGGATGGCAAAATTCAAGATTAATTTGGGATTTTTTATGCAATTTATTGGATTTTTTTTTCTAGGGTTGAAATTTAGAAAAAAAACTAGATCTTATTTTTAGCTTCTCAATAAGCCTTAGGATAAAAGAAATGGAGCTATGATAAGAAAGATTTATATAAACTTATGTATATTTTATTAAAAATAAGATTAGAAAGGGATCTTGGTAGCAAAAAAAAAAATTAGGACATCCATATGGATGAATGGAGATAGATGATAAAAATTTCTATTCCTATTGGCCAAAAATCATATCCAATAGGCTTCAAAGAGGCTCTTTGAGGCCTTATTAGGAATTAGGATTATTTTTTTAAAGTCATTTGATCTCTGGAAGCTAGGGCCAATAAGTTTAGGTTTTTGGCTATGATTTTGGTACAAATTTAATATGATTTGGAATTTATATGAAAGAAATATAGATGCTCAAAGTTGAGATAATGATTTTGTATCTATTGTTTGTCAAGGACATAAATCTAAACGAAAGAAAATCCTTGATACACTCTTGTATAACTGAAAAGAACTAAAAAATCACTTCCAAGGTTGTGATGCCAAATACATTGTATCTTGCTAAGTATTTGAGAAAGAACATGTCATTTTTGAGGATCTTCATCTTTTATAAAAGTATCTTAGATTATTTTCTTATCTTAACAATTAGTAGGTTGAAGGTTAGTTAGTAATTTTACCTTCTAGGTTGTAGAGATTCTTCTATTACTTTAGAAAGACCATAAATTGATGAAATCAGGTTAGAAGAGGTAAATAATTAGTATAGTTGGTACCAGGATTAAGTTGAGAGTAGGATTGGGCTAAAAAATCCTTAGGATAGGATAGATTGATATCCAAGGATCGACCATTTATGAAACAGGGTTGAAATCAGACCTTTGGCCTAGGATAAAATAGGATTTCATTTGAAGATCAGAGGTTAGGATTTGAGAGCTAGCTTGAAGTTCTTTTCAGAGACATAAGAATTGTTTTGAAAGGGTTTTGGAGGACTTAGCAATTATTTTTCAAAGTTAGAATTTGTATCAGTGATTTGGATTTTATATAATATAATTAAGACTAGCAATTTTGGCTAATTTGTGCAATTGGCATGACATCTATAATTAAAAATTCAATATTATTTGGATTATTGGATGTGCTAAGTGTATACGTAATTTTGTGATAATGTAACAGCACGGTTTAGAGATATCTAGTTTTTAGCACAAGAGAATTTCAAAAGGTGGTAGTTTGAGGTCGGATAGGGTTTCTACAATATCTGAAGATCTATCAGTCGGATTAAAGTGAAAATTGGCATGGTATTGGAGGACTTAAAGATCAAGCTATACACAAATTTTGAGACAAAGTTAACGGTTGGAGAAAGAGAAATCATTGCTGGAATTTTTGCTTCACTTTTCAAGTTGGTGGCCGAGTGACATTAGTGAAATTTTTGGAGGTTTCTTACAATCTTTAAGTTGGATTGGGCTAAAAATTCTTGAGCATTTAAAAGACTTGCATTGACAATTGCTTGCAAAATTACACATCAAGTGAACAGTTGGATTGGATGTTACAGCTTGTTAAAACTCATTGATTAGGATTGGGATTTACAAGAAAAATCTAAATTACTTAAATATGAAAGTAACAAGGTAATTGGGATTTATGTATAGTTAAGACTATTAAGAAGAGTATTTTTAGTACTTTTGAATTGAAATTCACATTATATTCTTCTCGCATGGATGAAACCTATTAGGATTTCTTGGCTACTTATGAAACATAATCTCACCTTCCAAAACTAAGTGCCCAGTGCATTCCTGAGCAAAACAACACGTAATACAATACCGTGTCAATGAACAAGATATTCCAACTTATTTTGGTGTTGCCTTGAATTTAAGACTTCTTCTATCTCAAATTCTTTATTATTCTCTATTTCTACAGGAGGAGGTGGCATTTGTCTTCTTCCCAAAATATTCACTACCTTATACAACTTAAAAAGGGACATGTGAAATACAAGGTGGATCTTTATTGACTCCAATAGATGTAATCAATAAGCAACAGGATTGATTTATTCACAAATAGAAAAAAGTCCTAGCCTACTATAGTCCAATTTATCACAAAGACAAGTAGTCTTCATATTGTGACGAAATAATCATACCTTATCACTTATATTGAATTGTGGTTGCTCCTTGTAATAGGCATCTACGTTGATCTTTTGCCATCCTTAAGCTTCTTTTAAATGTGTCTTCATTGTTGCATGTAGCTTTGATAAATGATTTGCTAAATCTTCTACTACAAGATTATCAACTTTTGAAAAGTCAAAGTATTAAGTCGTGGATGATAATGATAATTAGGAAAAAAAAGTATTTATTGAATAGATAAATGTACTGAATTATTGAATGCAAACTCTGCCAATGGCAAAAGAGTTATGCAATCATCTTGATAATAATTGATAGTACACCTCAAATATTGTTCCAAAGTTTGATTCATCCATTTCGTTTGTCCATCAATTTGAGGATGAAAAGCCAAAGAAAGTTTTATATCTACCTTTAGAATCTTGAATAAGATTCTTTAAAATCTTGATATAAATTGAGTCTCTCTATTCGATATAATATCTTTTAGTAATCTATGATAGCAATAGATATTTTCAATAAAAAGCTTAATTTTTTTTTCACCTAAAATAGATTTTGTACATGATACAAAATGTGCCATTTTGGTGAAGCAATCTATGATTGCAAATATGAAATCATATAAACCTGAGATTAGAAGATCCGTGATAAAATCCATAGAAATAGAAGACCATAGTTATTCTGGAATAGGTAATGGTTGAAGTAGTCTATAAAGTCGATGGCAAGGAGTTTTGAATCTTGAAAAAGTATCGCATAATTATATAAAGTCTTTGACTACCTTTTATATTTGAAGCTACTAAAAATTTCTTGACATTAACTCCAAAGTCTCATAATTAATCTCCGCTGCTAAAAATTTCTTGGAATGGAAAGCTACTGGGTGGAATTTGTCATTTGTCCCATTTGTGATAACACGGCACCCATAGCAAAGTCTGATGCATTTGTTTCTACAAAAAATGTCTTAAAAAAGTTAATTTAATACAAGATTGATGCAAAAGTAAATTCTTTCTTTGAAGCACCAAATGATACTTTTGCTTCTTTATTCCACTAAAGTTTGTCTTTACTAGTCAAACATGTAAGTCGAACTGCAACTTAAAAAAAATTCTTGATAAAGATTTGGTAGTAATTAACAAAGCTTAAAAAGTATTATACATCTCATATTATTCTTAGAATCTTCTAATCTATGATAGTTTGGACCTTCTTGGGATCCATCATAAGACCTTTGTAGGAAATGATATGTCCTAAAAAGTCATCTTGAGTAGTGTGGAATACACACTTTTTCAACTTGGCATATAATCTTGCATCTCTAAGTTTCTGTAACACACAACAAACATGAAGTTCATATTTTTCTATGTTCTTAGAGTAGATTAGAATGTTGTCTAAATAGCAAACAATAAAATCATCTAAAAACTTACAAAAAAAATCATTCATAAGATTTTGAAAAGTGGCCGTTGTATTTGTGATTTCAAAAGACATGACATTATATTCAAAATGTCCATACCTAGTTCAAAAAGTAGTCTTCTATTCATTTCCTTCTTTGATACGATCTAAGTTGTATGCTCCTCGTAGATCTATTTTGGTATAGATCTTTGCTTGATTGAGTTGGTCATGTAGTCATAAAATCAAAGGCAAAGGATACTTATTCTTGATGGTGATCTTATTGAGTCCTCAATAATCCACACACATTTACAGAGATCCATCTTTCTTTTTCATAAATAAGATAGGAGCTTTGGCTAAGAATTTAGAATAGTGTATGAAGTTCTTTGCTAAATTTTCATCAATTTACTCTTTTAATGGAGTCAATTCATTTTGCAATAAGCTAAAGTTTGGTTCAAATGGTGGTTGAGCTCTTTCTTGCAAATCAATTGAACAATCATAAGGTCGATGCTTTAGAAGAATATTTATATTTTTCTTTTAAAAAACATCTTGAAATTCTTCTTATTTGTTAAGAAGACCACATGACATTTTTTTACTATTAGAAATAGATATAGCATATATAACAAAAGATGATTCTTCTTTTGTAGCATGCATGAAAGCTTTTGCATCTACCAATAAAGATTTGGAAGTATTAGACTTTTGTATGTTTACTTTGGTAACTTGATCTTAGATTATACTACCAAAAAAATTAAGGTTACAAAAAATCTAATCTATTTGAGGATTGTATTTTTTTGGCTATAATAATCCTTAATTAATCAAATTAGAGAGAGATCTTATTACATTAAATACTACTATACTATTATGATCTTTAATTGTTATATCTAAAGGAACAATCTCATGGATAATATTTCTAGAAGACAATAAATAGCCATCTATGACTTCTATATGTATGGATTTAGTTTTCTTAACTAAAGATATTTTTTGATTTTTGACCAAATATTTGTCTATAAAATAGGCTAAGGCTCTTGAATCTAATAAGGCAAAGACTTTGTGATTTTTAAGTCATAAATATACATCTATTATAAAACAAAATAAGGTATCTGAAGAAAAAATAAGATCTTTATTAGATATTGTATATGATTCTAGATGCATGGTTTCTATTGTAGTTAAAAAAACTTATTTTCCGACTCATTATTTTCTTTGGTAATTATGTTTCTCATTTTGTAATTGTGTAACTTCTTTAGACAAAGTTGAGCAATATACTTAGCTTCTCTACAATATAAACACAAACCCTCTTGGCAACGTCGAGTCTTTTCTTGCTCTGTGAGAGTTTTAAAACGTATCATATCAATTTGCATTGGCTCCGGCCTTAATAAATATATTTTAGAAAACTTGGAAGTTGCCGCTATTACTTGACTTGTTCCTCTCCAACCAGGTCTTTGTTCTTCACTCCTTTCAAATAATGGATTATTGCATACAATGGCTTGAGGAATAAATTATTCTAAAGATTCTACTTTTAGCATTATTAATAACAAATCTTTGTTACTATCCTTTAATCCTTATCAAAATTGATTGATGAATGCTTTGTCATTCTAATCCACATTGCAAGCAAGGTTTTGAAATTCAACAACATATGTGGTAGTTGATCGTGATCCTTATCATAAAAATAAGAGTTTTTTCTCTACTACTCGTTCTCGATCACTTTTTCCAAATGTGGTCATAAACACTTCTACAAATAAATTTAAATCTTAAAGGAGTCTTAAATCTTTTTTCCATTAAAAAAAGCAAACCAAGAGAGATCATTTCTTGATAGAAGTGCGCCTATGAATCCAACTTGAGCAAATCCATCAAGATATTGGAAAGGATGCAACAGTAGATAGAGCTTGACTTGTTGCAAGAATCCTCAAAATTTTGATCTTGTTCCATCAAACTTCTCAAGCATAGTAATCCTTGTCTCCGTTGTCGTGTTGTAACACGAGTATACCGTGAAAATATAAAGAAAGGGGACTTTTATTAATGTTCAGTTACCTCGAATATTGGGAGCAACGACCAACTCCAGTGCAAATACTGAGTGGCCAGGTTCAGTCACCCCGTTACAGATAGCCGGGGCATACTGAAATGCTCCATTCGATTCCAATAACGGGAGTCAGCAGGAAGGGAAAGGGCCAATTCACACGACAGGTGAGCTGGTTCGAAGAGCCAATTCGATCCAATTTCAAGAATCCAATCCGGGTCCTCTTACCCAATATGAGACCTGCATTGGTCGGGCAACCCAATGCAGTTTAGTTACGAGAAAATCGAGGTCTTACTACGGGTCTCAGCCAATCTGACGCGAAGGATCAATTTGACCCAATTATGCGAACATCCAGGTTACTACGGGCATCTTACCCAATATGAGACCTGAATTGGTCGGGCGACTCAATGTGGACCTGAGTACGTGGTTTCGATTCTGTTTCGGGCTGTCTTATTCTCTGTGCCGTTTCAGGGAACGTTGTTTTCGGTAAATGGATTTCTTAATGGTAAAAACAGAGGAGAAAGCTCTGACGATGAGAGCCAAATTTGGATCTAAGCCTTGATGGCGAGAGCCAATTTCGGATCTAAGCTCTGACGATGGGAGCCAATTCCGGATCCAAGACGGAAGATTGAGGAGATTCAGAGGATAGGGTTAGGGGGAGAATAAGATCAGAGGGTGGGAGTTTTTTTTGAGGAATCAGAGAGCTAGCTTCATGCTTCGGGGTCGGGGAAGAAAAGATAGAGAATTGGGTTTTTCTTCTTCATAGAGTTTTAGGAAGACTGAGACAATCGTTGCTGAAGTCAGTGTTGTAATGGTGAATCGGGATTTTTAATGAAGTGGGTTTGATTACTCTTGACTGTTTTGTGAAATCGAGTTACGTCTGTGATTGAAGGATTAAAAGAGTGTTTATAGGATTGAGTATGCGGAATGAATGAAAATTATTGGGTTAATCTAACAAGACAGTCACTGGATACAAGATCGTAAGTACAAAGCGGTATCGGAGGTTAGCAAGTTGGATTGTTCGAGGTTCTCTGTAACGTCTAGAGACCTATCGGCTGGGGTAAAAGGGACTTTGGCGAGCAGTCAAAGGGCATCCGTATAGATTTACGGTGTATTCTTGCAGTTGTTTGTATTCCAGCAGTCAATAACCGATAAACTGCTTGAATATTGGCGAATCTCCATACTACCTTCTACAGCCAGACGCCCGGCGCGTTCTCGAGCAATTATATAAGAGCAAAGATTGAGAAATTTGAAGATAGAACCCAAGAAAGAGAAGCAAAAGAAATACTCATCTATTCTTTTTTTTAGGACTTGAGATTATTGCATTAGAATAGAACCTATACTTATGATACTATCTTTTTAATCTAGTCCGTAATCAATTAAGAAAATTGTTAAGAATTTTTTGATGTTGATTTGTTAATAAGTCACAAGATGGTTGGAAATGCACCCAAGTGAGTTTTCCTTCAAGTTAAATTGATGCATCCAAAGAGTCCTTTTTGTCTAATATTTTTATTATTAACTAAGTAGTAGATAATTTTTCAACTAAATTGATATAAAGAATTAAAAAAAATAAAATCTTGAGCTCTTTGCCAACAAAAAAATACCTTTGCATTGAATATTATTCAAGATCACCTCTACAAAAGGTTATTTTATATAATAATCTAAAAAAAATATTAATTAGATATATATTCAAGTAGTATTTTTTTTTAGGTTATTTCTATTATGTTATCTTTTCCTATTGAAAGAAGTATTTAAGTGGGATACAAGTTGATGAATACAAGATAATAAAAAGTTAAATTCTATAAGTTACTTATTTGGCTTATTCAATTATTTTAATTTTTACTTTTTAGACATGACATTGTAATTGTAGCAGTTTAATGAACTGCTCCATTAAGTTCTATAAATCCGTATTAGTATAATTCTTAGAAAATCTAGAGTCTTTGAAAATCATCAAAACATCTTTTCTAAATATGAGAACTTTGACCCTTGGACCTGATTTAAATATACCTAAAAAACTCCTTAAATAATTTGAATATCTTTCTTTAGAAGATCGTGAAGAAAATTTAGAAGACTTATTTTCAAATTAGTTGGTAGATAGTACAAATCTTTTGGATCAAGAGGGTATTCATTTGCCTCAACTATAAGAACCAATGAATCCTAATAGAGCAAAAAAAGAAGAATCACTATCAATACCAACTAATTCCTTGGTTTAACTAAAATATTTATCTATTTGAATTCTAGAGGGACTTAATGCTCTTCCTATATCCTCTAATCTTTTTATTTTCAAAGATACAAGGAATGAAGATCCTTCAACCTATATAGAGCATTTCATAGAAATATTTACTATGTATTTGATAACAAATATTTATTATTATTATTTTCCAATAGATATGGAATTCAACTAAAGTTAACTACTTTTTATAATCTTAAAGCCAATAGAAAGAATAAGTAGAGTCATCTTCCTATCATTTATGTATTGATTAAGGCATGTAAGAATA
Source organism: Physcomitrium patens (assembly GCF_059467195.1). NCBI lineage: Eukaryota > Viridiplantae > Streptophyta > Bryopsida > Funariales > Funariaceae > Physcomitrium > Physcomitrium patens. The sequence continues at coordinate 13,825,578 of NC_143416.1, read as the reverse complement.
AGTCAATTCAATGGCTTAAACTGCTTCTATTTGCTTTATAGATTGATAGGACTACTTGCAATACTATCACTAATAATATGCTGATGTATTCAAAAAAAAGATGAGCAGTTGGTTCTTATAGTTGAGGCATATGTACAAAGATGCATTTGGTGTGATGATGCTTCATACACTAGAAAAGATTGCAATGAATTTAATAATATGATACGGCAAGGAATTATTTGCTAGAAAGATGGGAAGATAGCATTGAAAGATAGGGAAGATCTTCTTCAAACCAATTTTGGCAAGGGAGGAATGAGAGCATTGGTTCAAGATTACTTAAAAGAGCATGAAACAGCAGCACGAGAAAGTACAAGTTATGGTGCTAGAGTAGATGATGACCTTGGTGGAAGTACCGAAACAAGTGAATTTTGGGCTTCTGCCGTTTTTACAATGGAAGAAGGGAAATTATCTAGGGAAGCGTTATTGAGGACTGCAGCTACATTACGAGGTAGAACAGTTTGGGAGGATCCTGTTGAGTCTCTTTCAGTTCATGCATATATTGCTAAGAGTCAATATGAAGCTTTGATGGAAGAAAAGAGACGAGGAAATTTTGATGATACTAGAGAAGGAAATTCTTCTAAGAGGCAAATTGGAGGAGACAAGGCTCAGGAGGCAGCTTCACAAGAATTGCCTGTAAAGGATACCTCAACATCATTGGGAGAAAAAAACAAAGGAGACAAAAGATAAGGGCAAATCAATTGCTTATAAGCTACTTTCTAACATTGAAGCTGCAACAAATTTGAAAGGGGTGTTGGAAGAACGTACATTAAACGCCAAGGTGGAATTCATATTGAAAGAAGTTTTGGGAATTGCAAAGAAGGAGTTTCATGATGTTATCATTGACAGCATTAAGCGAAAGAGGTAATTAATGGGTGAAACTGGAATGAGTCATGCTATTGATACAAGAATATATAAAGAAGAAGAAAAAGTTGATATTGGTTATAAGCAACCAACAAATGAAAAGAATGGGTATAATCAACGAGTACGTTTCGAAGATTATAGTGATAAGGAAATGGAAACTTTGAGCCATTATACTCGAAAGCATTGGACAAGGACAACTACTGAGGTATTGGTGAATGTAGGAGATATAGAAGAACCAAATATTGCTTTAGTCGACCATCATTCTGAAATAAATCTCATGTCTGAAGATCTTTATAAGAAGAAAAAATGGCCAATTGATATGGAACATGGATGGGCAATTCGAGCAGCTAATAACACACAAGGCGAATTATATAGAGCTTGTCCAAATGTCAAAATTCGGATTGGGGATGTTGCGATGGAGCAACATTTTTTTGTTCAAGATACAACGTCTTATTCGTTGATTTTAGGACAACCTTATATTATGACAACACGGATGGAAACAAAAGTACTTGACGATGGTTCTGCTTATGCAAGGGTATGGAGCAAAGATGGGAGGAAAACTGTACAATTTCTAAGAGTACCTCCTAACCATGAACGGAATCGAGATAGGTTAAGGGAGAAACCATTGCCAAAGATTGTTGAAGGATTTAAGGATTTTGGGGAGGTACCACTGTAAAGCGAGATTATGGAGGTACAAAAGAAGAGGTACTCTTGCGAGATGAAGGTGCCTTTGATGCAAGTTTTATTGATATATTAGACAATGGAAATATTATGTATAAGAAAGTTAATGATTTCAAAATAAAGAAAGAAAAAGATTATATGATATTGAAGGACAATTACGCAAGTTAGGTACATTGCAAGATGATGAGAGGATTTTAGGTATTTATGAAGAAAATGAAATGGAAGATTCAATTGAATTGATTACATCTATTGGGTTAGGAGATAATGATAAGATTGTTGAGATTCATTCAAGAGAGGTTTATACCATACTTGAATCTTTTCAAGCACCAGAAGTCACTATAGAGACGAGATATAAAATGGCAGATAAGAAGGTAAAGCCTGTTACCGGACCATTACCAAAAGATTCTAAAGAATAAATGGGAGAAACATCAAAAGAAGCAAGTTTAAGAGATCCAATGAGTATTGGACATCAGTTTACTAAAGAGACTTTTGAAGAATTGAAGATTGGTTCTGATGGTTCTTTATTGCCAGAGGAAATTACTTGCTTCAAAAAGATGTTGGCTAAACAAGGTAGATCGTTTGCTTTCGAATCTCATGAAATTGGGTATGTGGATCTAAATATTATAACACCTATGGTTATCTTCACTGTACCACATGTACCTTGGAATCAAAGACCGATTCTAGTACCGAGGGCACATTAACCTAAATTGGTGGAACTATTAAAAGAAAAGATAAAGATGAAAATATTGGAACCCTCATTTGCGCCGTATTCTAGTCGATGGTTTACGGTACCTAAGAAGAATGGGTCACTATGGTTTATTCAAGATATGCAACCGGTAAATATAGTAACTGTCAGGAATGCAAGAATTGGACCTATTGCGGATGAATTTGCTGAGGCGTTTGCTGGAAGGGCGATCTATTCAATGGGTGACTTGTATTGAGGTTATGATCAATTTCAACTTGCTGAAGGAAGTAGAGATATGACAACAATGAGTACACCACCTCGATTGGTTAGAGTGTGCACTCTTCCTCAAGGCACGACCAACTCAGTTGCGCATATGATGAATGGGATGAATAAGGTATTGAGAGATTTTATTCTGGAAAAGACTATGCCTTTTCTAGATGATGTTCCTATAAAAAAGTGCAGAGAAGGAGACAAGGATGAAACTTTAGATACGAGGGGGTGTCACAAATATGTTGTTGATCATATACAAGATTGTGAAAAGATTTTAACTTGGCTTGGAGAAGTTCATCTTACATTATCGGGTATGAAGTCCGTATTTGGAGTACAAGAGGTTGTGATTGTTGAACATTTATGTGGATCTTACGGAAGAAAACCAGATCCGACTAAAGTTGATGCAATTGAAAGGATGAAAGAGGATTGTGATTCTTTAACAGAGGTTCGCAGGTTTTTGGGTGCATGTGTATTTTATCGAATCTGGATCCCTCATTTTGCTCACATAGTGGATTCATTATATGAACTGTTACGCAAGGGCTACCGATTTAAATGGGAAGAAAGGCATATTCAGGCAATGCAAAGATTAAAGAAATTATTGATGTCACCTCCAATATTGAGGAAGGTTGATTATAAGTGCAATAGACCAGTGATTCTTACTATGGACGCTAGTCCAATTGCCATTGGATGGACTGTGGGTCAAGCCGATTCAAATGGGAATAGATTTGCAGTTCGATTTGGGGCTAAAGTTTTAAGTATTCATCAGCATGCATATTCGTAAGTCAAAAGAGAACTTTGGGGAGTCGTTTCGGCTATAAAAGCTGAAAAGGACTATTTGATTGGGGCAGTAGTAGTAAATGAAACACATTGCTTGCCATTGCTTGGAATGATTATTAAATTTTCAATGCCAGATATTGCAATGTTGAGATAGATTAGTTATATTAAGTCACTAAATCCAGAATTTAAGCATGTTACTGGGAAGGACAATTTAGTAGCAGACATGCTATCTCGAGCAAGATACGAGAGGGAAGACAAAATGGTTGAAGACATTGATGACGTCGGATTGAAATTCTATTCAATATCAAATCTCAATAGAGAAGACAAGCTATTTCTTGAAGAATCTTATGAAGGAGAATTATTGGATATTGGTCATTACTTGAATACCTTGACTAAGCAGGAGAATTGATCTACAAAAAAATTCAAATAAATAAGAAAAAAAGCATATGGATTTTTACTTCGAGATGGATTCTTATAGAAGAGACCAAAGAAAGGAATTGGAATGCCACGATGAGTGATAGGCAAAAAGGAAGAAAAACTAAAATTATTAAAGGAGTTTCATGATAGTTTATGGGCAGGGCATAGAGGAATCTGGGCTACTTTTGCTAAACTCAAAGAACGATATTGGTGGAAAAATATGTATCGAGATGTGCTCTCATTTGTAGAGTCATGTGAAATTTGTCAATCGTATTCTAATATCCGACATCGAGATGGTCTTCATCCTACGTATCCTCTGGCTATTCATTTTAAATGGGTTGTTGATTTGGTTATTATGCCGATTGGGTTATGGCAGATGAGATATTTGATTTTAGCTCGTGAAGATTTATCAAATCAAGTAGAAGGAAGAGCATTGAGGACAAAATCTATAGAGGGGATTTGTAGGTTTTTGCTTGAAGATGTCATTTGCCTCTACGGATGCGTAGGAAAAATCACTGTAGATCGTGGAGAATTAAATGCACAAGAAGCTCGTAAGTTCTTTGAAAGATGTGGAATTAAACTATCACTGACTACTGCTTATAATCCGAAAGGGAATGCAAAAAGCGAACGAGGTCACCCACTGATTGTGAAAGCATTAGTTAAAGCTTGTAATGGAAAAGTTAAAGAGTGGCCACGGCTTTTGTCATTTACATTATGGGCTAATCGAACAACACATAGTTCAGTGACAGGATATATGCTAGTAGAACTTATGACAAGTCAAAAACCAATTATGTCGATTGAAGAAAAGGTACTTACTTGGAGTATGCTACCATAGGAAGATGGATTGTCAAGAGAAGAACTTCTGGCTATTAGGATTCGACAATTGGAGCAAAGATTGGAAGATGTGCAGATAGCATTGGAAAGGTTAAAAAGAGCAAGGTTACAAAACAAGGCACGATTCGATAAGCAACTTCGATTGAGACCAAAAGCCATGGAGGAAGGTGACTAGGTACTTGTTTATGACAATAGTCTGGATAATCAACATAATACTTTGCGGAAATTTTCAAAACGTTGGTTTGGACCATATGTAGTAACAACTGTTCATGATAATGCGACTTACTTGTTACGGGAGTTAGATGGTACAAAATTGAGAAAATGAATTGCAGAGAAGCGTGTAAAAATATTTAAACGAAGACACATGGAGATGAATATGGAAGACCTTAATGAAGGTATAGAGATTCCGCAGCAAGAGATTGAAAGTGATATGGATAATGAAGGTGACGAAGACGAACTGGACAAAGACGTAGTGGATATTTTCTAAATCAAACAGCAATTGGGTAAATTGGTGCATACCGGAGGATGCACAAGTTCAGAGGGGGTGGATGTTGTATTGTAACACGAGTATACCGTGAAAATATAAAGAAAGGGGACTTTTATTAATGTTCAGTTACCTCAAATATTGGGAGCAACGACCAACTCCAGTACAAATACTGAGTGGTCAGGTCAGTCACCCCGTTACAGTCAGCCGGGGCATATTGAAATGCTCTGTTCGATTCCAATATCGGGAGTCAGTAGAAAGAGAAAGGACCAATTCACACGACGGGTGAGCCTGGTTCGAAGAGCCAATTGGATCCAATTTCAAGAATCCAATCCGGATCCTCTTACCCAATATGAGACCTGAATTGGTCGGGCGACTCAATGTGGTGCCGATTACAGGGTTTCGATTCTATTTCAGGCTGTCCTATTCTCTGTGCCATTTCAGGGAACGTTGTTTTCGGTAAAAGGAGCTTTTAAAGGTAAAAACAGAGGAGAAAGCTCTGACGGCGAGAGCCAATTTTAGATCCAAGCTCTGACGGTGGGAGCCAATTCCGGATCCTAGACAGAAGATTGAAGAAATTTAGAGGATAAGGTTAAGGGGGAATATAAGTTTTAGAGGAGGTTTTGAAAGATGAGGGGAGGAGAGCTAGCTTCATGCTTCGGGCGAGGAAAGAAGACAGAGAATTGGATTTTTTTTTTCTTCATATGATTTTGGGAAGACTAAGGCAATCGTTGCTGAAGTCAGTGTTGTAATGGTGAATCCAGTTTTTTAATGAAATGGATTTGATTACTCTTGATTGTTTTGTGAAATCGAGTTATGTCTATGATGAAGAATTAAAAGGGTGTCTATAGGATTGAGTATGCGGAGTGAATGAAATTTATTGGATTAATCTAACGAGACAGTTAGTGGATACAAGATCGTGAGTATAAAGCGGTGTCGAAGATTAGCAGTTTGGATTGTTTGGGGTTCTTTGTAACGTCTAGAGACCTACTGGCTAGGACAGAAAGGACTTTGGCGAGCAGTCGAAGGGCATCCGTATAGATTTATGGTGTATTCTTGCAATCGTTTATATTCCAACAATCAAAAACTGATAGACTGCTTGACTATTGGCAAATCTCCATACTACCTTCTACAGCCAGACGCCCGACACGTTCTCGAGCAGGAAAGCACGTAATACGACACCGTTTTATATCTCGTCTCTACATTGACTTTTGGTGCTTGAAAAGATTCAAGTTTGGTATAGACCTCTCTTGAATGAATCTCAACAATCTTATCATTATACCCTAATCCAATAGATGTAATCAATTCCAATGAATCTTCTAGTCCATTTGCTTCATAAACACCTAAAATCCTCTCATCATCTTGTAATGTATCTAACTTGTATAATTCTCCTTCAATATTATATAATATTTTTCTTTCTTTTCTTTTAAAATCATCAACTTTCTTATACATAATATTTCCATTCTCCAAAATATCAATAAAACTCGCATCAAAGGCACCTTCATCTTGCAAGAGTACCTCCTCTTTTGTACCTCCATAATCTCGCTTTATAGTGGTACCTCTCCAAAATCCTTAAATCCTTCAATAATCTTTGGCAATGGTTTCTCCCTCAACCTATCTCGATTCCGTTCATGGTTAGGAGGTACTCTTAGAAATTGTACAGTTTTCCTCCCATCTTCACTACATACCCTTGCATAAGTAGAACCATCGTCAAGTACTTTTGTTTCCATCCGTATTACCATAATATAAGGATGTCCTAAAATCAACGGATAAGATGTTGTATCTTGAACAAAGAAATGTTGCTCCATCGCAACATCCCCAATCCGAATTTTGACATCTGGACAAGCTCCATATAATTTGCCTCATGTGTTATTAGCTGCTCCTATTGCCCATCCATGTTCCATATCAATTAGCCATTTTTTCTTTTTATAAAGATCTTTAGACATGAGATTTATTTCAGAACCATGGTCGACTTAAGCAACAATTGGTTCTTCTATAACTCATACTTTCATCAATATCTCAATAGTTGCCCTTGTCCAATGCTTTTTAGTATAATGGCTCAAAGTTTCCATTTCCTTATCACTATAATCTTCGAAACGTACTCGTTGATTATACCCATTCTTTTTATTTGTTGGTTTCTTATAACTAATATCAACTTCTTCTTCTTCTTTATATATTCTTGCATCAATAGCATGACTCATTCCAGTTTCACCCATTAATTACCTCTTTCGCTTAATGCTGTCAATGATAACATCATGAAACTCCTTCTTTGCAATTCCCAAAACTTCTTTTAATGTGAATTCCACCTTAGCGTTTAATATACGTTCTTCCAACACCCCTTTCAAATTTGTTGCAGCTTCAATGTCAGAAAGTAGCTTATAAGCAATTGATTTGCCCTTATCTTTTGTCTCCTTTGTTTTTTTCTCCCAATGATGTTGAGGTATCCTTTACAGGCAATTCTTGTGAAGCTACCTCCCGAGCCTTATCTCCTCGAGTTTGTCTCTTAGAAGAATTTCCTTCTCTCGTATCATCAAAATTTCTTCGTCTCTTTTCTTCTATCAAAGCTTCATGTTGGCTCTTAGCAATATATGTATGAACTGAAAGAGACTCAACAGGATCCTCCCAACCTGTTGCACCTCGTATTGTAGCTGCAGTCCTCAATAATGCTTCTCGAGGTAATTTTCCTTCTTGCATTGTAGAAATGGCAGAACCCCAAAACTCACTAGTTTTCGTACTTCCACCAAGGTCATCATCTACTCTAGCATCATAACTTACACTTTCTCGTGCTGCTATTTCATGCTCTTTTAAGTAATCTTGAACCAATGCTCTCATTCCTCCCTTACCAAAATTGGTTTGAAGAAGATCCTTCCTATCTTTTAATGCTATCTTCTCATCTTTCTAGCAAATAATTCCTTGCCATATCATATTATTAAATTCATTGTAATCTTTTCTAGTGTGTGAAGCGTCATCACACCAAATGCATCTTTGTACATATCCTTGTTTTGAAACATTCTTCAAATTGTTTGTGGAAGTATTCTCTTCAAGTCTTGTCAATTTGATTTGAAGATCTCACATTCCTCGTATAATTTCTTCCATCCCCATATCTGCTTTCTTTGATAAGGATGTCGAAGGTTGAACTGTAGGCATTGTTGGTGGTGTTGTACGTATTGGAGCTTTGGGTGCTTGTATTATTTTTGGAATATTGCTCCTATCCTTCCTTCTTTCTCTTTTTGCAAGCAACTCCACCACATCTTCAATGTTCTTCCACTTTGTTGTCAATCCTTCATCTTCTTCTTTGTCTTCAAGAAAGAATTCCAATTTTCCTTGCAATTTTCCATCAGCAGTTTGAAGAAATAGATCAACTTTGTTCAGCTCCAATGTCAATTTTTCTACCTTCGATAATTGAGAGTATTGCCTCTCAAATTCTCTTAGTAGCTCTGTTGCTTACAAATTCTTATTGGGCCATTCAATCCATTCCAGAAACAGCTTCTTAGTAATGCAATCAACATCTTCCAAGAAATATTCATCTTTCAATGCATGTGAAAAAACCTCCCATGAATTCCCATAACGATCCGTAATCGATGTAATATGGTCTCTTATCTCCTATATTGTGGCAAGTCCAAATAATTCAACCATTTTCTTCTCAAAAATCCAATTTAATTCCATTTCATGAACATAACATCTTAAATATCTTGAAATATTCCTTCCATCAAATTGATCAATTTTATTGACCACTGCTTGCAATGCTTTGGTTGCCAAAGCTTCTTTTCGATCATTGTTTTGCCGTTGCTGCATTAATAATGAGAAGGCTTGAAACATACTAGCAATAGACAGATCCATGTGCATACCTTGTCCTTTATAAGAACCCCCACCAGAAACTCCTCCCAAAGATCCTTCAAAATTTTTATTTTTGTTCTCCATAAAAATAAAAATAAAATCAAACGAAATCCAATACCTTCCACCTCAAGCTTTCACATTGGGTTCACCACTTATGTCGTATTACATGCTATCTTGCTTGAGAATGTACCGGGCGTCTGGCTGTAGGAAGTAGTATCGTGTTTCGTTGATACTCAAGCAGTCTATCGGGTTCTTGACTACCCAAATATAATCTATATCAGATTACAATGTAAAAGCTTAATTCCAATATAAAATATCTAGAGACCCTATATAACTTCAATCTCTTTTATTATTTTTATTTTATTTTTTTTATTTTTTATTTTTTATTTTATCTTTATTGTTAATTACCTTAATCCTAGACCGTGAACTTCGGCAAGCTGTGATCTTCAATCTGTCCTTCCAACGTATTGTGAAACATCTATCGCTAGTGTCTCTGCAAGCCCTTTCGAATGCTCAAGAAGTTCCAATTCAGCCCCGCTTACAGATTATGAGGCTATGCTACAATCCGCACCAATGTCCCTTGGCCGCTTGCCGATATTCCTCTTATCTCTGTCGGTAGGTCCCCAATTATCATAGAAACCCTAAACAATCTCCAATTTGCCAACTCCCAATACCTCTTTAAACTGTTGGCAAATATCCTCTATCCGTACAATCAGATTAATACAACCACGCATGCATTGAGCATACTCAACCTTCTAGACAACTCTGAATTTCAACCACAAAAGTATCTCCCATTCCATCAATAATCAAGAGTATCAGCCTTTTCTCTCTTCCGAAAAAATCTAGTTCACTAATATAATACTGACTTTCAGCAACTCCCCTCTCAGTTTCCCCAAAATCCTATATATAAAAAAAAAACCCCAATTCTCCATCTTTTTCCAAAAGCATGAAGCTAGCTCTCCGACCTAAAATCCCAATTTTTCGTCTTTTTCCGAAAGCATGAAGCTAGCTCTCCGACCTAAAACCTTGATTCTTGAAAAAAAAATCTATTTCTAAACCTACCCTTCCCTTTTATCTTGAGAAGATCCTATTCTTTCGCCTTGAACTCCCCGAATTAGAACAGCCGACCCCCCCGCTTTTTCCCTCCCATTTTTACCTTTAAGAGATCATTTTATCAAAAGGACGTTCTCGGTACGGCACAAAGAATGAAACAGCCTGAAACGAAATCGAAGCCCTGTAATTGGACTGCATTGAGTTGTCCAACCAAGTCAGGTCTCGTATTAGGTAAGACGCCCGTAATAGGACCTGGATTAGATGTCTTCTAAAATTGGATCCAATTAGCTCTCCAAACCAGGCTCACCCAACGTTGAATTGGTCCTTTTCCTTCCTGCTGACTCCCGTTACTGGAATCAAATGGAATATTTTGTTATTGGTGAGTATGCCCCAGCTGATTGTAATGGGGTGACTGAACCTGGCCTCTCAATATTTGCACTGGAATTGGCCGCTGCTTCTAACATCTAAGGTCATTAAATATTAATAAATCTTCTTCATTTATATTTTCATCATATAGACGTATTACAACACGACACCGCAGCCCTCAAGCCATTTATTGATAATTACTATTATCGATAACTTACAAATAAAAACTAATTTAAGAGCTTTCCTACTAGCTAATCCATATAAATAGTAAAACTTGTTATTAAGTCAACCTACACTTCCCATGATCTCCAACCAATGCCTTTTATAAAAAGGACCAATGATTGACATCCATTTGCGACAAGATCATAAAAAATCACCATAGATTTCAATCAATGCATAGGTTTTCAAATAATAATAACTTAATTAATTAAAATATTTGCTAAAAAAATTACTAACTTAAATATAATAATCTTTAGAATAGATTCTTTAGAAAATAACTTGATTTGTTGTTGTAAGAGTAATGATTGAAGAGTAGAATAATTCTCCATCTCCTTCCTTCACGATCACTTGTAGCTTCAAGAGTAGAGTAATTCTTCATCTTCTTTCACCATCACTTGTGGCTTCAAGAGTGGAATAACTTTCTATTATTTTTTACCATAGTTTGACTACAACTAACTTCATTTTTCCTAAAAACCTCTAATTTTTCATAATTAATAAATAAATAATACTATATCTTCTTGAAATACCAAAAATTATATAAAAAAATTTTGGTGCATTATTTTGGACTCGCACATGATTTTGAACAAGATTAGATAATGATATTTGATCCTTTATATACTCCTATGAGTCATATCAATGTAATAAAGTACGTAATGCGACATCTCCTAGATTATTGGAGCCAATTTCACTATCTACGGCATGTTGGGATCAAATAACTAGTGATTTTATTACTTGTTTGCTGCAGATGCCTCATAATCATACCACAATTTCCATCTTTATAGATCAATTCTTGAAACAAAATATTGGTAGAATCCAAAGAATTCAACTATCCACAAGTAAAAAATAACAAATTATGGCATACTATATAGATAATACATCATTTATCTTATGTAAAAAAGAAAAATTTACTTGTAATCTCATTTCTCTTATTGAAATATTTTTCTTAGATTTTTAATTTAATATAAATTAAAACAAATCAAGTAGCTATTAAAAAGGCTATGATAATTTATCACAATCTATATGAAAAAATTATCTAAAAATAATATGGGATGATCAAGATGAAATAAGTAAATTATAGTGCACCTTCTTTGGTTTGTCACTAAAATCTTAGGATATTGATAAGTTCCTAGAATCACATATTAAGAAGAAGCTCACCTACTAGTATATCAAACAAATTAATACAATTAGTAGATATATTGTAGTTAATAGTATATTACTATCTTCATTAGTTTTCTTCATATTGGCATAGGAAGACACAAAAAAAGACTAAATAAAATTAAGGCTTATTTGAGAATATATCTTACTATTGTTACTATAAAATAATCAAATTTAAGAATTGGATGGTTGTAATATCGTCAACTTAAATCTTAGGGTGATATTAATGTTATTCATCTTAATGATGCTATTTTAATATTATAGTCAAGATAATCATTAAGGCACTAGAACAAGATCAATCAAATCTTTAACTTATATTGAAATATAGAATTGGTTGCTATCAACCATATGTTAAAGAAAAATGGGAAATTAATTTAGATTATTTTACATTATCAACTTACCTAAGCCATTGTGGATCCATTGTATGGAATTAAATTACCTTTGCTTCAAAAAAGCTCTTCTATGAATTCACTTATATACTACCAAATAACATGAATGACCTCCTAAGTTGTAGCATGTGGCACTCTCTGACTATCACTTTGATAAGGCTTGGATTTTCTTAAATAAAGGCCTTACAATTAAATAATATTAATATAATGTCTATAGAGATGTATAGAATGGTAGTAATTTTATCACTATAAAGGAAGATGCAACCGAATTTGGCCTAGCCCTAAGTAAATAGGGATATAGAAGACCATATACAAGTAAATATATAATTCTTAAAGATTTATATTGAACTCAAGATAAATAAGTTATGTAGAAAGTGAGTGGATAGAGGTATATGATGTGGATAATGATCCTTTCTTATACACAATCTTTTATGTTAGTGCAGCTAATGCTTTAGCAATAAATAAAATATAATTTTGAATACTAATTGTAGAGCACATATATTACATTTACAAAAATACATAAAGTCTCACCTTAATTCTAATATAGAACATAATTGTATGGGATTCTACATCCACTATCAATAGAGTTATATACATTCTAATGCATGGTAAAATTCACTAGATACAAATTGTGCAAGTATTGTAAGGCCAACAAAAACATAACGTCCACTTCTTTTATGACACTTTAGACTAATTTTAGTAGGATCTAGAGAGATTTTGTTGGCTAAATAAAAGATTGTTATTATACTATTTTATACAATTAAAAAAAATTATTGCAATAAAAATATATAATATCAATTATAATAGAGTCTAAATGGGTAGGATTATTGTCAATCTTGTATAAACTCTAATGGCTTAATATTTGGCTCAACCATCAAACAAGGAAGGAAGTTGGCTTCTTCTAATTCATTTGGTATTGTATAGTTGCTATCATTGTCTAAAAAGAAAGAAAAAATACAAATATTGACCAAAGTTATTCTGTGTGCTTTGAAGAGAAATCCAAAATTATAATACATAAAGTCTTAGAGTGTCTTGTAGCTAACAAAGTATGAGTGTGGAAGCATAGTATTGTAAATAAATTTTTTAATCAATACATAGTGATATTATTCAAGTAAAAGACAAGGAGAGGAGGAAAAAATGTCTCTATTAGCTGGATTAGATTAAATCCAAGGAGTAGCAAGGGAAATTATTGTACAAATATTGTATCTCTATCTAATTGAAACAATATTAGAGGGAATCAAAGCAATCATGTATTCAACTTTATATAGAAACTAAGGGATTCTTGTCAACAAGATTCTACATTGCAATAGAAAAAAGAATTGCCTATGGTTGCTATTATGATAGATAATTATATAGAATATTTAGATAAAAGAAAAAATTACGGCCTTCAATAATTAGCATTGGCATCAAGAGCAAATTTTTAATATATTATGATTATATTTGATTGACTATGGAAGAAAAAAATAAGCATTGACAAAGACAAAGATAAAAAAAAAGACTCATAATCAAGCCCATTTAATACTAGAAGCTTTTTATCTCCAATGATATGAAAATGTGATAGACGCATTATGAGTTACAAGTACTCTTCAATAGACTTTGATATGCCTCAATTTGATAAACTAAGATTATAATAGGAATAAGGATCTTTTGTAGAAGCTAGTCTTAGTCAACATGCTTATATGTTTATTTATATGTGTAATAAAGTTTCACTTTACTTGCATCAAAAAATAAAATAAAATAAAACAAAATGTGATATAATTTTTACGACAACTAAATTAACTTGTAGTATATACTAAAATTTGAAAGATCTACCAATAACTTTATAAACCATTTAAACAATAGATATTATTTTTAAAATAATATAATATGTATATTAAAATTACAACTAAATAATCATCTTTTAAAATCTAATTAAAAATATTTTATATAAGTTCTATTATAATTATTTTTTATTGTAATAATATTATATTATAATTAGTATTATTTAAATTAAAAACATATTTTAATTCTATAGATACATAAAATTTTATGTTGTATTCTTTTAAAATTTATATTATAAAAATATTTAAGTTAAATATTTATTTTTTTAAAGATAATTAAAAATAATAATAATACCTATATATGTTAATTTTATTTTTTATAAATATATTTATTAAAAAATAAAATTATTAATTATTTCAATTTAAAAAATAATTAAACAAAGAATTATAAATTTACAAAGAATTATATATGTAATATAATTATTTTATTAAAATTAGATAAAATACATTTATATATGATTGTAATTTTTTAAGGTATACATTAAAGCGATTAAATAGCATAAACACTAGCTACAAGATAGATTAATTTTCTTGTCAAATAAAGCATACACTTTATTACAGCATGAATTTTATTTTCTCTCTTTAAAATACCCTCAAGAATAATTCATAGTTGCAAAGAAGCTTGGTATGTTCTATCCATATTAAGTAGATTGAAATATAATATTATATTTTAAAATTCTCTCAGCAAGTTTTGGATACTTCGTAACAAATTCTTGGCTTAGTTGCAAGAAATAGACCAGTCAAACATGCAGTTCAATATTTGGGATGCGGTGATAAGACACCTTGAAGAGACCACTACGAACTCGCCATCACGGCAATGGACTCTCTTCCAACCGCACGAAGCCCTTTCCCATAACCGCGTCCCGGGTGGGCGTCGTGGTGAGAGTAGTTGCGGAAGTGAGTTAAATGCAACGTCCGATTAGGGTTTGGGTGGGGAAGATATCGTCAGCAGTGCGGCAGAAACCTTCTTACGATTCCATCCTGCAAAACCACCGGAACAGTGGCTTTTCGCAGGTCGTTGATGACTGGATTCGCACTCGGAGACGAATGACGGACGTCTCTCGATTGCTTGCACAGAACGGAATGCCAGTGGACCGGGAGGGCGACGCCGACCTCCGAAATCCCGCGCATCGTCCAAACTAACAGTTCGATTATACTTTCAACACTTTAGTTTGAAATCTTTTCAATAAACCAGACAAAAACCATGAGGAAGGAGCGGTTACGAAATTTATACTCTTCTAAAAAGTGACCGCTCGACTCCGCTTAGGAATTGCGGCTGAATTTACTGTTGTTGTCGCTGTTCAAATTCGTACTAGTCGTTAGGCTGTGGCACTAAGATGATGTGCGTATTGAGATTATGAGGATGGATTAGTAGCATCGGAGCTCCTCAAATGCGGGTACACTGTTGAGGGCGGCGAATGTTGGGCCACCTGTTGGAAGCCTTGAGCGATGCTTGAGTTAGAAGTGTAGCAGATTGTCGAGTTCGCGAAAGGCGTTGTGGTAAATGTTTCGGACTTTGGTAGAAGCATTCGCGAGGGTGAGCATTGGCTTAGGTCTTGTGCGGAATGTGGTGAATGTGAGGTCATTCGTTTCGTAGGAGTTGGATCGGAGCTGAATAACGGCGAGGAGAATACTGTAGAGGGGTCCGATTGAGAGGCTTTGGGTTTAGCAGCTGTCTCCCTGGATTCTAGATCTTGAGAGAGGCGGTCGTGGTGGAGCGAATAGCAGAGGAAAATGAAGGGGAAAGGTGGAGGATCGCGAGTGCGAGAGACGTCGCATTATGAGAGAGAATCTGTTGGCTTCGGTGTGCGACAGAAGATCGTCCCCTCTGTGGAGACTCCGACGAAACGTAGGGGGCGCAACAATGGTGAAAATGTGGCTCCCGACGGCGCCACCAATGTAGACATGTCTGGAGTTAAGCCTTCCTGGACATCGAAAGGATCCAAAACTCCAGTGAAGGACGTTGCTATGGCCAGCCCTGCTCTGCTTCCCAGGTTTCCCAAACCGTCTCCTGTTCGTAATGTACTGCCCACGAACGAGGGTCAAGACGCAATCACACCGGTCATCGCAGGTGCTGCGCAAGAGCAGGTCAATGGTTCGAAGCGGAAACTCAATTGGGACCTTCCATCAGGAGCCGCAGATGGCGTTGCGAATCATCCATCAGTGGATCCGTCCGAATCTGGAGTAAAGGTAAGAATTTCAAGTAACGACCTGTCTGGTACATTAATTTGTGAGCTTTCTGTGGAGCTCTGGATCCTACAAAAACGAAACAATCTATGCTGCTCAGAAAGCTACGGACCTACAAGTAGCACTTCCTTATCTCGATTGCCGGTATTGCTGCACGGTTCCCTCTCACAGTATGTGGTTGACCGGCTTCTTGTAGGTGATCGTAAGAATGCGCCCCCTCAACAAAAAGGAGGCTGCTGAGGAGGCCACAAATGTCGTGCAAAAATTATCTGGTGACTCCCTGTCGCTTGGTGACCAGCAATTCACATTCGATTCTGTGGCAGGTGAAACTGAGTCTCAGGTTAGTCCTCTTGCTCTAAAATGTCATGTCGCCTGAAAGCAACCATTGAGTGGGATAACGTGTCGCTGAAATTCTCATGTGCGTATCTCATTTGGAAGTTGATGGTTTGATGCCATTGTAATGTCACTCTCAGGAAGCTGTTTTTGAAATGGTGGGTCGACCCATGGTGGAGAACTGCTTGGCTGGATTCAACAGTTCCATCTTTGCCTACGGCCAGGTACCGTGCTCAGCATGTTGTCACAACGTGGTCGTGTCTTGCCAAGTCTAAGTTGGTGATTGTTGACAGCCGCCGCCACCGAGTACGATCATTTGCAGAGTTATCCGTCCTTGGTTTGATGCGAGAACACTCACTCTCTCTTTTGTGTCATGCGAAACAGACAGGAAGCGGTAAAACGCATACCATGTGGGGTATCCTGCCTACTTCAGGGACGGATGCAAGTGTAACAGAGGAGCGTGGTATCACACCACGTGTGTTCGAACAGCTGTTTTCCCGCATCCAGCAGGTACATCGGCAGTGCAAGCATTACGTGTTTGTGATGCTTAGCTCACACAATGCGTGCAACGGAGCATGTTGAAGGCAATCTGGGTGTTGTTTGGGACAGTGAGGGTAGTGAACGTAGCCCAGTGGTACTCCGGCTTACAAGCGTTTCCGTTTCGATGCAGGAAGAGCGGAACAATGTGGAGAAGCAGCTGCGATATCAATGCCGCTGCTCGTTCCTTGAGGTAGTGGAGGTGGCGTGAAATTTGATGGCAGTAATGACTGTGCGGAGGAATGGGATGGGGGTGACAGAAGGAATGCATGTGTGCTGACGGATTACGGGGACTGTGGTGTGGCAGATATACAACGAACAAATTACA
Organism: Physcomitrium patens; assembly: GCF_059467195.1. Taxonomy (NCBI): domain Eukaryota; kingdom Viridiplantae; phylum Streptophyta; class Bryopsida; order Funariales; family Funariaceae; genus Physcomitrium; species Physcomitrium patens. The sequence continues at coordinate 13,808,306 of NC_143416.1, read as the reverse complement.
GATCTACTGGAGCCGACCCAAAAGAATCTCCTGGTTCGCTGTTGAACCAAGTGTTTGATGTGTTTGGTGAAGTTGGAATGTGGGATGGCATGCGTGCATGACGTTGGTCCGGAACTGATTACAGGGTGTGTGAACAGATCAGGGAAGACACGAAGACCGGTGTTTACGTGGAGGGGTTGACGGAAGAGTATGTGTCGAACATGGATGACGTGATAAGCCTTCTCGTTCGGGTATGTGGCGAAGTTTGCAGTAGAGGTTTGCGTTGTGGTGTGGGTTGGTGACACGGCTTAGGTGTTCCTCGTGCAAAGCCTGGGAGTGGCATGTATTGGAGGGAAAGCAGAATGATTGCGTGGGTGAATGTGGAGCGTAAGGGGATGAGATCGAGTGGGAATGTGGTGTGTTTTGAATGCAGGGCTCCGCGAATAGAAGAGTCGGGTCAACAGCGATGAACAACGAGAGTTCGCGGTCGCACAGCGTGTTTACTTTTGTGATCGAGTCTCGATCCAAGGTACTGAATTAGCAATGTTGATGCCGACGTGAACGTGGTGGAGTTTCCGTGGGTGTGGAAGGTGCTCGGATTTGCCTAGTGCTTGCGAAGTGATTGAAGTGAATGGGGTGTTGTGAGTTGAGGAATGTCCAAGTTAGGCATTGAGCTTCCTTGAAGCGTTCGAGAGTGATGATGAGGAGTGTTTGGGGTGTGGGCAGAGTGTTGCGGAGGGTGTGAGCAGTGTGAGAACAAGCAGAATGAACTTGGTAGATTTGGCGGGCTCGGAAAGACAAAAGCAGACAGGGGCTGCCGGAGATCGTTTGAAAGAGGCTGGCAACATCAACAAGTCGTTGTCTCAACTTGGGTGAGTGACATCCGGAACCCGAGGAGTTGATCCCCAGGCGTCCAAGGAGCCGCGTCTGGTTGGTGTTGTTGCAATGTGGTAAGTAGGAACGTGAGGTGACGGGCGGCACTGGTTGAGGGCGAAATGGGAACGGTGGAAGGTGGCATGACGTGGGGGTTGCAGTGGAGAGGAAGTGGCAGTATTGTGACGAAAGCGTGTTGTTTTGGTGGTGTGGGCAGGAACGTGATCAACATCTTGGCGGAAGTAGCACAAAGTGGGAAACATCGTCATATCCCGTACCGGAGTTCGAGGCTGACGTTCCTTCTTCAAGAATCACTGGGCGGCAATGCGAAGCTTGCGATGATATGTGCCATCTCTCCAGCCAGCAGGTAGGAGGGATCGTTTGTGCAGTTTGGGTACGTGATGTGGTTGATAAGTGAAGTGAAAGTTCTAACAAAGAGGTTGTGGATTGGTGGTACAGTTGTCGGACTGAGACGCTGAGTACACTGAGATTTGCTCAGAGAGCGAAAGCTATACAGAACAAAGCAGTAGTGAACGAAGAACTTGGTAACGATGTGAATCTGTTGCGTGAACAGATCCGTCAACTGAAGGTAGGGTTGAAGCAGAATGTGCATGCTTCAGAGTAAGGGTTGGAGGTTGATGCGTGTCAGTGAGTAGTGGAAACGGTGGGGGACGAGGGTTTCATGTGAAGCAGTTTGTGTGTGTGTTGCATTTGAGGGTGTAATGAATGGTTCTGGGTATGATGCTGCAGGATGAACTCATGAGGATGAAATGCAATAGTATTCAGACTGAAGGTTCTGCTGGAGGACTGTCTAGTGGATGGAATGCCCGTCGCAGCTACAACCTTCTGAGACTGAGCTTGGGACAGCCCATGACTATCGCTCCGAATGAAATAAAAGAAACTGACATGCCGCTCGAAGAGAAGATTGGTGAGGATGATAGCGTGGACGTAAGTGCTGATGGAAGTTCTGCATCGGATGTGGAGGCGAAGGAGCTTTCGATGAAGACTGAATTGAACACGGAAGAAACAGCAGATTGGAGTAGCAAGCTCGGATCAGTTGATGGATCCAGTGAAAAGGAAGAACCCATATCCGAATCATCTGCGCAGCCGGAATTGCAAGAACCGACTTCTAACCTTGTCGCGCCTACCATGAGTGTTTCTCCTAGGGTGAAGGAGGGGAAGAAAGAAGAGTTTGGGGTTGGCATCACTTTTGGATTGCCGAAATCCCCTCTTGGATTGCGTAGCAGCAAGGCGTTCTCATCTTCCACGGATCAGCTGGCTGCCAGTCTTAATCGTGGCGTTGAAATTCTTGAGAACCAGCGCCGACAGTCACTATCACGACAATCCAGAAGGTAAAGCATGGAACTTTGGTACTGGTGATCATAAACATGTTGTACATCTCCAAGAGAAGGTTCAGTACCGTCAAGGTGTCTCCACTTTGAGCAGTAATGTTTTTTCTTGATTCGGATGCAAGTTTCACCAGAAGCTAGTTTGTGTAGGACGAAAATAGGACTAACGGTTTCAATCACAGGTTTTCGGGAATGCGGTTTTCTTTTCAGAATGGTGAATCTCCAAGTTCACCGAAGCGCGAATCGCCTGTACGGATTAGGAATAACGGCCTTGGCAATTCAACTTCAGTTCCAGGAACTGGTGAATTTCCGTGTCCTTCTGAGCACGAAGATATGGTGGTCATGTCACATTCAATAATGTTGGGATCTCCTTCCCCGGGGGAGCTTTCTCCATTGCCTGAAATCACTCAGGAGGACTGGAAGATTGCGCCATATACTCCACCTCCTCAAACGCAACATGCTCAGGTATGTGAGAGCCCGAATTGGTAATCTTATTGCCCTACTTCTAAAATCTCCGTAATTACAAGGAACGGTACGGATATTGTCCACCTTGGAGATTGACTTTTTTTGTGACAGTTTTTGCTCAAGTATTTGTGCCATGGATCAATGTAAGTGTCCGATGGAATGATGATTGCTTATTTAGTTTGAAGCCACACTCAATTTCTAAGAGTTTGGCCTGACACTTAGCCCGTTTAAAATGTGTTGCTGTTTGTTTATGTAGAACACAGAGGCGCTTTTGGCAGGGGCTCTAAGAAGAGAAAAAATTGCTGAAGAGACTATTGCACAACAAGCTGCGGACTTGGAGCAACTCACTCGTCTGGTATGATTTTTAAACTTTGAAATCATTTTCAGCTAACATGTATGTGACGTTGATGTTTAATTTAAGCATGTTCAGCATTTAAATTGTGTTCAAAATTTTCAGTCTATCTGCGGCGCAATTCCCTAGGTTCTGTGCAGTGAACACGAGGTTGACTAAGGCTATCGAGAATCAAAAGTGTCCTGTAACCGCTACTTGTCTAAGGAATTAGGAAGTTGAAGAATCGGATCTCGGGGAAGGTATTTGATTCAGCCCCACAATCGCATGTGGGATGCGCAGGTGAGGCAATACAAGGTGGAGAGGGAGTGTAATGCCATCATACAGCAAAGCCGGGAGGAGAAAATTGCCCGAATGGAATCTTTAGTGGATGGTGTCCTTCCTAAAGAAGATTACTACACTGACGAATTGGCAGCTCTCCAGCTTGAGTACAAGGTACAAGATGTTAACACATCTCTGAATTCATTCTCAACAGCCTGTTGCCACCATTTACTGTGGCATCAGGAAGTGCACTGATGGTCAACATCAAGCTGATACATCCGCTTTTTTACGAGTCTAAGTCCCTCGAGCATTTCGAATCTTTCTTTGATTTGTTTCGCTGATACTTTTTGGTGTTATCCAAATTTTCAGATGTTACAAGAGAAGTTTATCCACCACCCGGAGCTGGCTGCAGCTAAAGCTGAACAAGATCTGCTTAGGCATGAGCTTCATCGTTGCAAAGTTTTATGTGACCTTGATGAGCGTGAAAATCTTCAACAAGACATTTTGCAGCTAAGGAACCAGGTGCATCATTATATTGAGCACGGAGCTCCTGGCTCTATGAAGCAACGTCATCCTTCTCTGACGTCAACGCATGGCGCTCGACTTTCTTATAGCCCAGTTAAGGCCATGTCTTTAACAGCTGTGCCTGAGACAATGCCTTCATGTGAATCTGCATTGTCCATGCACGTAGATGATCAACCTCCAGCGTCAATCGCGGAGGAACATGTTGCTGATATTTTGGAGCAAGAGCGGCGGAAATGGGACGAGAGAGAGATAGAACTGGTTACGATGGTTCAAGGACTAAGAGAAGAATGTGACCATCACATGATGTTGGCAGAGAAGAGGCGCAAGGAGCTTGAAGGCGAAAAGAGGTGGGTTGTGTTCTTTTTATGTACAGGCAGTGTCCACCTAGATCGGATACGTGCTTTGTACTCAGCTTGGAATGAGGGATGGGTTGAAGCTGGTTAAGACGCATCATGCGTGTTGGGTGTTCGCTTGGACTGGTTGCTGATGTTCTTCATCGGCGATGTACAACCGCAGTCTCGTGGCGTGTGAAAACGCCGTGTTGGCTTAATGTCTGAATTGCGTCGTGGTTTATGTTCTGTCTAATATGCCTGTAGTGTCATGTGTTTTCTTACATGAAAAGGTTTTCAATTCCGTGCAGGTGTACCCAGGAGATGCACGAAGCTCTTCAAATGGCTATAACAGGTCACGCTCGCATTTTGGATCAGTATGCTGAGCTACAGGAGAAGCATATTCTCCTTTTGGCTAACATCCGCAAGATTCGTGACAGTGTTGTTGAATATAAGAAGGAGGGGAAGAGTTCCGGATTGATCTGTGTTGAGGAACAATGGTTCAGTATTCAAGCCTCACAGATTGCATACTATAAAGTTGAGCAAGAGCGTTTGAAAGAGCACATTAGGGAACTGCAAGCTCAGCTTGATGACACTGCTGATGCTGTGCAAGCTGCTGGGGAGCTAGTTGTACGATTGAAGGAGTCAGAGCGAGCTGCAAACTTGGCTACGGAAATTGCGCCAGGTAACTTTCAGCTCTATCTACGCTTTGGTATTGCAAATTGACTTAAGTCGCGCTAACCACCTGGATCTGCACTGTGATGTTGGATCCTCCAAGGTTCATGTGATACTGTAAGCGATGATACGGAAATGCTTATTCATAATCAAGTGATACTGCAAAGATTGACCTCGTTCATAGATTCCAATTAACCCGGACAGTTGGACGTAAACCGTGTCAGTTGTGTTCGTTACTCGTGAAGCTATGGTGAACTTAATTGAACTAGCTTTAAGTCACGATAGGCAGGGGAGTTTCCGAACTCACTTCATTCTGTTTATGTTTGCTTTCAGAAATCAACTCCGATTATAACGCTTGTAGAAACCTTAATGGAGATGTCGAGTATCCAATTGCCGCATGACGATTTCGCCGAGCATGATTGCAGTTTCGGTGACGACTGCTGCCATAACAATGGCAGTCTTTCCAGTTGCTCAGGCTGCAAGTCATTTCGTGGTGGCTTGGGCGTTCTGGCCTATAATCACTACCACTGTATCAGGATTCTTCAACAACGTGCTTTATAAGAAGGCAGGCTGTAACTTCATTCTTTCTGTCCTTATTCCAATTCTTTACTCACATTGATCACTAAATGGACCCAGCCAGTACTTGCGAGGAAGAAACAGATTCTAACTTCAGGGAGCATATGTATCTCAAAGACGTCGCCTGGTGGGTAAAAGTCGAATACTCTATCCAAGACAACTATAAAAAGTAGACTGCAACCTTTTGCCGTGCTTTTCCTGTGACTTTCATTAAGTGTAATTGCTCTAGTTGAAGTTTGTATCATAGTCATTCCTTAGACAAGTTAGCGACTTGCTAGCACCTTGTATATAGTAAACAGACAGTAAACCATCTAATCCCATCTTCGGCAGCTATAGAGTAAGCACCACAACCTAGGAGCTATGCACTAGTGCATATATATATCCGATGCGATTTTGATGAGGGGAAACTCCCAGGATACGGTCGACCGTGCCAAGGAATCCAGACATAGCGATGGGCGCCCAGACAGCTTTTACAGGCACCTGCTCATTTCTAGCGAATGTATGCAGCACAAGCGCCTTGGGCAGACATAATGTTTTAGAAACTACACATACTCAGATGGGTTTTTTGCTCTCATATCCATATATTTCCTTGTTAAATCATGTGCATGTGATTTGTAGTGTAGTCGTGATATTTGCTCTACGGGAACCTTTGCCCTAATTCGGCGTTGTAGTTCTTTTGTAGTGCGATGGATGTGAGCAGTGTTCAAATATGGTTGTTTGTCAATCTCCAGTGCAACTCATCGTCTGTCTGTCCAATACTTTTTGATGGACTTTACAATTGCTCGAAGTTTTAGAGTGTCCGTAACATGACTCTCTCGGTTCTAGGTTCTTTGTGATTAACTCACATTCTAGTTACTTTCTATTTTATATGTATATCTTATTTGTCTATTTTCAACAACACAAATTGTATTTAAAAAAACAATTATGTCTTGATTTATGTCTTTGACAATTTTATGAAGAAGATACAAATTTCTACAGATATTGTTTCTTTTTTCATTGCAATCTAATTACTTCGAAGTGAGAAATAGATTTAAGTAATAAAGCAAATTCCTACATTATTATTTAGTCCAAATTAAAAGATTATTTAAAAAGTTTAAGATATTTATTTTGAATGAAGCACTAATAATAATGATACTTTTAAGGTTGTAGCTAAATTATTATATGATATGTGAAATAACAATAAGTTGCTTAGTAGAAAAGTATTTGTATTAGGTAGAACCTTTTGCCAAATATTGTCCAATTTTTATCTAAAAATAAGAATTCAAATTATTGATGTAAGCTTAAAGTTTACTTATTTATAACCATGTATACAAAAAATGCACTCCACAATTAATGTAATATTGGTTTAAGCTAATAACATTGGAGGAAATAAAACTAGAGACTTTGTACAATGTTAGTTTTATGTTGGGGAAAGAATAAAGGCTATTTATGTTGATGAAGGTAAAAACATAATTCATATTTTTAATAGAAATATTAAATAAAAAACCAATATATTTATAGTAATGTTGTTGACCATACAAACAATTAAGAATATATCATAAATTATGCAATTTTATCTACCACTAAGATATACAACAATAGATTGATTGTAATTTTTAAAAAACGTTTTTTTAGCAAAGAGGCAGAACTTCTTCATGCAAACTTGGTTTTAATTAATAATAATAAAAAAAAATTGTGCTATCCATCTAATTGAGTTTCTTGATAATATATTTTTTTTATATACATTGCCATTTCATAACCTAAAGCTAAAATTTTAAGCTCTTATAATGATGTCACAAAACTTGGCACCTAATTTGTGCAAAAAAAGAAAAAAAGGAAAAAGAAAACTTTATTCTACAAATCGATTTAGAACCTTAGAATATAAGTCTTTTCGAATTTTAGAAAATCGATTTAGAACTCAAAGGTTCTAAATTAATTTTTCAAAAAAAATAGAATATATATATATATATATATATACAAATATGTGTTATTTTAAATTGTTTTGAGCGCACACACACAAGGATGTGAACTCCGGAATTGTGAATATTCTAGAGTTTGGTTCCCAGCCAGAATTGTCACCTCCAGTTATCCACATCCTAAAGTTTGCCCAGCCCCTGGAGGGCCAATCAGGTGGCTCTCATTCAATTCATGGAATCTCATTCAAATTATAGGATCTCATTTAAAGCATGGCATTGTAGCCATATTTTTATGGCACGGGCATAGGAATGGGCACGGGTATGGGTGGCACAGAAGAAGAAGAAGTTCGAAGAGAGATTGCAACAGGCCTTGGGGGGTTGAGAGCGTTGCACTATACATTTCACCCTGATTGTTTGTTAATTTGCCTGTTTGTTTGTTTGCTGCCCGTTCAATGAAGAAGAAGAAGCCATTATCTGAAACCCTCGCATCGATCCATGGATCCTTCTTCTCACGGCCGCTTCTCACTCTCCCGTCAACATTTTCGTCGCATTTTAGTCTCAGAAATGGCTGCGATGAGAACGGGGCCATCGAACAGCAGCGAAGAAACCCGTGACCGCAGCGTCGAGATGAGTCCCTGTTGCGTTTTGTTCTTATTAGTTTGTTTTCTCAGTGGACATGGACGCCCGTTGTTTGGAGGAAATATGTGAAATGGAACGAGGTGTATGGAGATTGAGGTAGAGGTTTGTTCTCGTTGGAGGTTTCTGCTCTTAGTCGTGAGCGAGAGATTATTAATGTTGACAAGATAATGTGTTAAGGCTGACCTAGCGAAATCTTTTAGTAGCGTTTCCCTATCACGTAGTCTGTGGTGGGCCTGAGCAAGGAACAGAATTAAGATAACATGTGATTCGAGATTTAGCAGACGAAGGATTTGGAGAGAAGAAGTCTGGTTAAATATCTTTGAATTTAAGGAGTTTCAAGGATCCGCAACTCGAGACAGGAAGCTGTTAATAACGTGGACACAGGGGTGGAAGGAACCTCACGCGTTGGTTTTTGATGGAGGTTCTGTTTACATGGCATTAAAGAGCTGGACTTTCACAATATGAGTTGCTTTGGTTTGGCCCTAACATGCAGAGCAATAACATGACCCATGCGACTGCCCCCGACTGCTGAAATAATTCTTTCCCTTAACAAATTTACGCTAGAACGTGTAGATGGTTACTTGCAAGATTGGTAACAGCTCGAGACAGGAAGTACAATGTAGGACACAATTGCAAGAAAAACAACCTTTGTAATCGCTGTGCTTCATGCTGGCTGTCTTTCGAGAGCTAAAGCAACCAGATCGTCTGCATGAGTACAGTATCCGGATGTACTGTCATTGAAACTTCAACTGAATCTTCTCCCGTTCATGGGGGATGTATCTGGCAGAGAGGACTTTTCCACGAATCCTTGAGGTGTCAAGTCATATGAATGCACGTTGTGTGCATCAGGTACCATGCTTTGAACGATTTGCTAAAATCTTGTGCTCCGCCGCAGAATCTCAGGATTCGGATGCACAGCACTATGGTAATTTTATGGAACTACTTAATCAAAAGCTTAGAGAAAAGTAAATTGTAAATGCAAGCTGATAGAAGTGTTGCTTTGATGTTGCAATGACAGGAAGTTGATGCAGCTTGTGGTTCAGCCTCTTGTTATATGTTACAGGCTTGGCACAACCTCTTCGTCACTCAACAAATAAATCCGTAGCGAAACATGATATTAACTTTCGAGGTTTCCACAGCAACACTTAATCGGAAGTTGGCAGCTCCATTGAAGTTCGATAAATTCATCATGAATATTAAGTAAAAGGATGCTCAATGTGGACGTTTTATCTCAGTTCCATTCATTTAGTAATATGAAAATTGGTTCATGCATTAAGAATCTATACTAGAATAAAGAAGCAGTGTCATCTAAAAGAATTTATGAAAATTTGGATGCTATCTTAGAATAATAAAGACTAGTTGGTTGCTGAAGACTTTTCCAATAGCAGTTTTACCAAGAAGAGCAAAAAATAAACTAAAAGAATAAAAGAATCTCTATCAATATCATATGAGAGTCTCCTCTAAGTACTCTATCCCAACTTGTCAATGATATGTTATTGTATCTTTTTGTCACAATTCTGAAATAAGAGAAAGGGTGAAAAGAGTTGTGTTGTATATTCTGAGGGTTTACATCCTATTTTACTATTTTAGGTTAATGCACAGATACATATATTAATACTATAAGCCTAAACCTATTCATCTGTCAATTATTTTAAGATTTCTTTCTATGAGAAAAATCCTTCCGTTTGTGGACATTTTTAAGCAAGGTCTTATTTTTAAAATGACGCAGTTAAAATATTTTTATTTTTAATATTGGAAAAAAAAAATCGTAGCAAAAGCTTAATGGAATTTAAAATCAACCCAGATTTTACTTTAACTTCTGAAAATTGAAGGCATGAAATTCGTCTCTAAAAATCTCCCTAAAAGATTTTGTATTCTTAAATATAAGGATGATTTAAAGGCTGATTGATCAATGTGAAATTTCAATTCAAATTGAATCAAATTCAATTGAATCTTAACCAGTAACTATGATGATTCCTAATGTTGCAAGTGTGGAAGTTGATACTTCATGTATAGGATCTTCTAGTAGTTTGTCATTTTTCCATGAATTTTCCAATGAATTGAGAGAACCAAGTATGAAACAATCTGACAAAGAATCATATTTAGACCTAACAATAAAACCTAATCCAAAGGAATTCTATGGCAAAAAAACTAATCTTAAAACATATATTTTAATTAATAGTACCAGTGATGTAATTTTTTTGGTTCCAAGATTAAATAAAAATGACATAATTTTCTCATCTCCAAGTAAAGAACAAAGTGATCTTGGTAGCATTTCATGGAGAGAAATGCATGTCACTAATCAATATGAGAGTAAAGGTGATAATAACAAAAATAAGTTGAAAACATGTTTTTCTCAAACACTAAGAAAATTTTGTTCTAGTGAAAAAAATCCAACCAGAATAAGTTGTGATGATGAGAATACTATAATTAAAATCAAAATTAAAAACTTAAAAACTTGTGAAGCTTCAAATATTTTACATAGTAAAAATGAAACAAATAAAAATTTATCATCAAAAGATTGGTTTCAACAAAGAACTTCAAAGTTCCATAAAAGAATTAGTAAAATATGTAAGAATGATAACAAGACTGTTCACGGAAAAAAATCAATAAAAACAACTGCACTTTTGAATGCCACTACAAAAATTGTTAAACTTCTAAAAAATAAGACGTCAAAGTTAATGAATATGGTGTGTTGCAATGCTGATAAAATAAATAATTCTATTGATAAAAAGAAAATAACTGTTGATTTGGAAGAGATAAAATCCAGAAATTTGGGTGGTTTGAATTTAAAAGAAAAATGTGTAAATAAAGACGATGTATTATGTTGTGCAAGTTATGGAAAAGGCAAAGATTTTCTAAAATTAATCATAGCTAACAAAAAAATATTCAGCTCATATTATAATGGAACAATAAGTTATGTAGTATTTTATAATATAAATAAATCATTGGATAATAAAATAATCAATTCGACAAGCTATAGAAAAAATCTTTATCAAAATTATAGAAAAAATGAATGTGAAGAATTCCACACTCAATATGTAACTCAAAATTTGAATAAAATTTCAAAACAATCTTATTCTAAAATCTTAATTTTAAAAAACAACCTTGAGTTGATGGTCTTTAACACAATGCATTTTATATATTACAAAAATATCACAAATTACTTTCCAACTTGTTTATTTTCCAAACAGAGAAATTTAAAATTAAATAAAATTGAAAATTTTAAAAGCGAAAATTTGCCAATGTTTCCTTGGTTGAGAGATTGTCGAATTTTCTACATGTTCCATGTACGAAGCACATCTAAGTTGGAATCAATGGGTAAATCTTCTTCAAATACTAACCATGAGTTATTCAAAGTTCTTGATATTTAACTAAGATTGTTGCATTTTAGATTTCTTCAAGGAAAAATTTCCATAATCTTAAAACACTGAAATAATTTTAAAAGTTAAAAGTTTTATTTATTTACTTTCTTTTGTTGCATTGATGTAGATTTAGAACCATTCTTACTAGAAGGTCTTTTCTTTGCATAATAGTGTGATTTACTTAGAAGTAATATATATATATATATATATATATATATAAGTGTGGACCATCAAAGCTATCTGATTTGAAACAAGCAAATGGTTAGTATCATTTACTTTTTGAGTATACTTAAAGCTTTAATACCACAATTCTAAAATTCATCACAGAATACACAGAATACACAAATTGACCATGAAAACTTTAAAGTGTATGTAGGATTGGTATATGAGGCAAACATAGAATCTCATAATTTTAATTATAATCAGGACAATAAAACGTGTTTAAGATCCATTCAGATGTTTAACAAAGATCCTGAAAAAAACTATCTCTCATATGTAAAGGCTGTAACAAAGACTCTCTCTTTAATATATATATATATATATATATCTACATATACACCCACACACACACACATATATATATATATATATATATATACAAACATACACATATAAACATCAATAAGATAGATAATGTTCATCAAATTTATTTTTAAAAAATCTATATATTTATATAGCATAAATATTAATAGTATAAATATTACAAAAGAATATATTCATATTTTTAAAAAAGCTAAAAAAATTATGCTAAATATATAAATATATATATTGGATATTTCTCATGCCACCATAATTTTTGCATTTTTCATCACAGCCCACCATCCATTTGACATTTTTTTTTTAGTGTTTTTTAATCTAATCTAAAAAATAGTTCAATCAAATGGTTAAAAAAATATTTAACTAAAAGATCTTATGGTTTGAAAGATATCAAACAAAAGTAGCATATGGTGGATGGGGGGTTGTGGTGGCAATAGCAAAAATTTTAATGGCATTAGCAATATTCTATATATTTTTTTTCATGATTTTCTTAAAAAAAATCTAAATAAATTGTTCATAATGATTGATACTCAATATTTGTATGAAAGTAAATGCTTCAACCGAAATTCTAATAAATTCAAAAGTATTAAAAAAAAATAAAACTATTGATTTAGTTAGATTTTCTAAAAAAACATAATCTAGTCTATATCTAAAATTTAAATTAAACGTGGTTGAAAACTGTATCCAGGGAGTACATATTTTAGGTGATCATTTTACAGAGAGGTTCTTAAATCCCCAAAATGTGGTTACACAGAATGGCTATTCTAATCAAATAATTTTTAAGAAGCAGAATAATTTAAACATGGATTCTTTGTATGATGAAAAATCCTACCAATTCGGTGTGAAGTCAAAAAACACAATTAAATGTGAAGGTGAAACAGTGACTTGGTTGGTCAAAGATAAAATTAATTGTTACAGTGATTTAATTTCCAAAATTCTGGAGTTTGTTGATGTAAAACTCTCTAAAATATATGAGATTTGTGAAAAAGATTTATTAAAATCTTTAAATAGAAGAATTAACTTGTGTGGTAACAACCAACATGCATATTTGCAGAAAAACATTTTTAAAACCATAAAAAATGAACATGAATGTTTAAAAGAAAATATGCATATAAATAAATGTAGAAAATTTAATTCATTTCATTTAGAATATGAAACTTTTCAAAACAAAGAATCAAATCAAGACGTTGCTTTTTCAAAATTCAAAGAAGTTGATGTTTTGAATCAAAATTTTGAAAAACTGATGGACAATAAAATCAATTCTCAAAGAGAGATTCATACCAACATTCTTAAAGAACACATCAAAACATGTGGTTTAATTAAAAATGGAAGTTTGTATGAATTACATAATGCAAAAAATAGTAATGATATAGAAAGTTTGACAATTCAAGAAATATCCTCAAATATTTGGCTACATAAAGTTGGTACCAACATTTTAAATTAATTTTCAAAACTTTGATCTTGATATCATATATATATATATATATATATATATGTATATTTAATTTATTGCTATTATTGATCATTTAATATTTTTATGGATTTCTAAATACAAAAACACAGTCTAGAGTATACTGCTCACGTACAATATGTTTTGTGCACAGTTACAAAAGAAAATGAAGAGGTCTACCAGAATCTCTAATTTGAAAGGATATTCTCGGTTCAAACTAAAAAGAATAACGAGAAATAATACTAAGAATCATACGAGGAAAAGAAACATTGATTTTCAAAAGCTCAAGGAAAAGTTTGTTACAAACTGCAGCAATGAAATACAATTCCCAATAATTAGCTCACCACTGAAAAATAAAATAGTAGACACCTCAACAAAGTCTCATGAAAGTAGCAGAATATGGCCTTCATTTGACACAGAGAATAAAATAGATGAAGAAAAAAATAATTGTAAACCTTCTACATCTGATGGGTTGACAATGGATTTACAAACAAGTTCAGATATTCTACAAAGTTTTTTGAAGCCAAAATTAATGTATAAAGGAGTACCAAACTGTTTCAATAAAGAGCGTCTAAAAGATGGTTCCAAATTTGTTTCTAGTGCATTAACACCTTCACAATTAAAACCACCTTTGAGAGAACAATTAGTCAAAGAATTGTTTTGTAATACAAGGAAAAATATACTGCATCAAAAGCTATATACAAAACCACCATGGGATAAAAAATGTAGTGATTTAGTAAGTAATTTTGAGCTTTGTGAAAAAAATGTTGATATAATAAAACCATATCTACATACAGAAATAAATACTTACAGACAGCGAAAAAAATGGGTAAAAGAGCCACATGCAATGAACAAAATGTATTGCAATGAAGAAATAAATGGGTCAACAAGAAAAAAAAAATTAACATTTTTGAAGAGTATAGAAAAAGGTATTCAATATGATATTGATATCACTAAATGTTGGAAAAATCGATTAATGTTGTAAATAGACATTAAAAGAAACATTCCAAATCATGAATAGCATCTATGTAAAGTTCAACACATTGTAATTGTTAATTTTAGATTTTTCAAGTGAGTTTGCCTTCAACAATTTAAGAATGGAAAAGAACCTTCAAATGTAGTAATATAATGGTGTTGCAAGATAAGATTTTAGTATTAATTCTTTAGCAAAACTTGTATATAAGGGCTGCACTTGTCAATATGGATGTTGTTATAAGGGCCAAAATTATTAAAAATAAATTTAGACTTGCACCCATTGTGTATGAGAAAAGCTTGAAGCTCCATGTTCAAATTGTAAGGAGCTTTATAACAGAAGGTATTAAAGTTGAAAACCAAACATCATGCTTCTTTATCAAATCAAATTGGTGACCTTTTCTTTGAAATTAAAAAAATGTTATTTGATTCAAAATAATTGTTCATACGAATGATTTGTACCATTTCATGTTGTCTAAATTATTAATATAGTATTTATTTTGCAGAAAGTGTGTAAAATACAAAATATGTCTACTATAGGTTTCAAGTCATGTGAGAAGCACTGTAAGATGTAAGAATTTGATTCATTAAGTATGTTTAACAATCTTTCATTTTAGAAATATATATATATTTATATATTCTTAAATATTATAATTTTATTTATTTTTATTTTCATTATACATAATACATTGAGTGAATCAAAAATTAAATGAATTTATGTAATAAATATTTATATTTTTTAACTACAAAAGGTGCTTGAGGATGGCGCATGATGATATTGTGTCATGTGAAAAATATTGTCAAATAAAATAAAATAAATTAAAATCATAGAAATAGAATTCTTTGAGGATAAAATTCAAAAAAATACAACATCACACATATATTGAAAAAAGTGGAAATGAAGGGTTTTTTTTTTTTTAAAAAAAAGATTTTATTTTATTTATTTATTTACCAAGACTCAACATTTTATTACTGTGTGCTGACATTTCTGCAGTTAAGTCAACTCTAATATTGTTGTAAAGAAAATTTATGTTTTTCCTATATTTATTTATTTACTCATGTATATAGTTGAATACTTATGGTTTTAAACATATATTTGAATATGAAAAACTACTTTCAGATAAGTTCATCATTTGTGGCTAAAGTAGTTAAAGAGAAACTCTCTATTAGAAGATAAAAATATCTTCCGATTTTGTCTTCAAGTTATATGGGAGGTCATGAAATGCTCATTTAACATCAAATCTTACAAGCACAAAACAAGATTCTAAACTAAAACTTTCATAGAAAATAAAAGTTTTACTCATCATTTTTTTCTTTTTTTTTTCAATCAAGAAATGTAACTGTAAATTATTTATGATCATGAACTACTAATTGCACTAGCAATTTTTTATAATAAAAATTGATCTATACAAGATGAATCATAGACTACTCAATATAAATGTACAGTAGAAGAATTGTCAATTCAAATCTCTGGGATTTGACAAGAAGTCGTACACATATTCAGTTCACTTAAATTCCTATTAGAAACATTCCTTTTTATGTATTCTACTTCTGTCACGTTTCAATTCAGAATTTGAGTATGTTAAATAATATAAATTTAACTAAAATTATATTGGAGCATGTTTCCCAACAAAGTAATACATGAATACTTCTCATTTGTCATTTGTAACTACGACATTATAACAACATAGTTCTGTTTAGTTTTATTTTTCTTTTTTTTAAAAAGTAAAAAAACAAAAAAATAAAAACTAAAAACTAAAATAAAGTAGAGAAAAATAAAGTCCACAATCATGAAAAGAGGGCATTCACAGATGTCCAAATAAAGAAGTCCTTTATTGATATAAATCAATAAAACTTGAAAAGAGGGTAAATGTTCACCTCCTTTGCATTCTATAAATATGTTCAAACAAAGACTTATCAAAGAAAACCACAATAGTTTTTGGAATTACCTCCAAATCATGGGAGAGATCAAATTTCTGAGCACAATATGTCCAGCTTCAACCATTACCCTCTTTAAGTGTAATCGTACCCTAAAAACAACAAACAAATAGAACAACTTCTACTAAATTTATGCACATGTGAAAAATGTGTATTTTATATCACATTTCTTTCTTAAGATCCAATATGTATAAAATGACAATATTAGGGGGTTTCAAACATGACACTTTTGTAAAATCTAATAATTGGGATTGAACAATTGATATTTCCAAAATCACTATAAATATCAAATCCAAAATATTACCATTCAAACTTTATCATCTTTTGATATTATTCTTTGATTCAAACTTTATTATCCTTTGGTATGGAGTCAAAGAGGGAAGAGAGCTGAGGCAAGCAACATAGTTTTTGATATTTGATTCACCCTTCTTTTAATATTTCAATTTCAAAATCACCTATCTCACGAAAAAAAATGGATGATTTAGTGAAGTATGAAGGGATATTTCAAAATATCACAGGATACTTCAAGCTTGCATCATTGGTAAAATATCATCCAAAAAGGCCATGTTTGAAATTCCATATTGTTACTAGTGAGCATCACTAGCTAAGGAGATAGATATGAGAATTCTTCAACAAAAGAAAACATGTAGATTAGTATTCAAATAATAAATTTGAAAGATAACAAATGCACCATTTTGTTAGTGAATAAATGAGACTTAAAATACTTAATTTGAATGTGCCACAAAGCATTGTAAGTAGCCTAGGATTGTAGTTAGAATCAAAATACTCTTCTAAGGATTATCTTCATTATGTGCCATGAAAAGAATTGACTTTTTAAAAGAATAAAGTATCATGGACATATACATTTATCCCAATAGTTACTTATATGATTAGATGGAAGTAGGTAAATATAGATTAATTTCATAAAGTCTTCTAGAGAAGCTTCTTAGAAGCTTTGTAGATGTAATTTTATTTTAGATGTGTTTGTAGATTAGAAACTTGGCCAATAAATTAACCACGTGTTGGTAGCTTGTAGAACAAGTTAAATCCATATAGTAGCTTATGAAATAAGCTAACTATGTGGCACTATAATATTACGTGGTATTTGGCTTGAGAAAGCATTGAATACCTAGCTCTAGAAGATAAAAGGAAAATTTCAACAATAAGTCCTAATAAATTATAATTAAAGATTAGCAAATATAATCAAACATCAAATCAAATTCAATCAAAATTTCAAAAGAATTATGTAAAAAATACAAAGTATTCTTAAAAAATCTTTAAAGAAATCATAAAGAAATAATATAGAATTCAAAAATATTCTAAAATAGAAATCTTAATAAAATATTAAAATAGAAATCTTAATTAAATTCTATTAAAATTCTAACGAATCTTAATTAAATCCTAATCAAATCCTAGACAAACCTTAACCAAATCCTTATCAAACTCTAAACAAACCTTAACCATACTCTAGTCAAATTTTAATCAAACCTTAACCAAATCCTAGTCAAATCCTAAATAAATCCTAATCAGATTCTAAATAAATCATAGTCAAATCCTAAACAAACTCTAACCAAATCCTAATCAAATGTTCAGCAGTGGCTCTTACCACGGCTCAATGATTGTTTGATTCCCATAGGGGGTCAACATTGGTGTTCGCCATGGCTGAAAGTGGAAAGTTGGCAGTCCTCGTGGATGTTGGGTTGACGGATGCTCCGAATGGGCAATGGTGGTCTGTGCACACATTTCCAGAATTTCTGTTTTGCCTCCACAAACATGGACATGAACGCTCACGGGTACAAGGAACAGGGTAGGCCGATAATTGGTTGTAATCAGCCGAATGACAAGGGAAAGTCTCCAATAAGAAGTTCATTTTCCTGTCGCATTCTGTTTGGAGTCTACCAAAGTCGTCAACCCGATGCAAAATAAAAGCCAACCTCGTTTCTGAGTGTCTTTACTCCCTGGACCAGTTGTGGCACAAGATCACCACTTTCTCAACAGTTCATAGGTCAAACGATGTCAATCTCGACTTCCCATAATGACCATCGTCAAACATAATATTCGGGCGTGTTCAGATAAATGTTGATGCAGTGGTTTGTTATTTTTTCCTGGCTGCCATTGTAAAACGGATAGAAGGTGCAAACTTGTATATCCTCAGGTTTGAGAGATGGAAATCGTATAACCTCAGGTTGTAGACAGTGTCCACTTGTACATTTAACACAGCGGCCTTCATTTGAAGGCTGGGAACACCAAGATCAATTGTTTGGTGCAAGAGCAACGACAATCTATACGTGATCTTGAACATCAACATGTCAACAAAGAGTGTGATGAACGATCTAACATTTACTCATCTAGCAACTGTCGCTGAAAACAGAAAAAAGAATGTCACAAGACATTATAGGGAGATGTTATGCAAATTTGGTATCCAGTACAATCGCTAGTGCTGAATAAATTAGAGAGACAAAGATCTTAAATTCGACCTCATATTAACAAAGTCAGCTATTTCTACTCTCCACTAATGAAATTTACTTTACACGGGCGCTTTCGGTCAGCAATTCTCTCTACCCCTCTGATGAAAACCACAATAACTGCCACAAGAGGAACTAAGGAAAGTTTACTCAATGTGACAAAACCAGAACAATCGAACTCTAGAATTTAAAAGAACAGATTAGGACACAAAACTTAACTTGATCAGCTGGAATGCTGATCCAGGTCTGTGTCGAGACCCTAATTCACTTTCTTCTAAGGTAAACCATCAGACATGCTGAGAAGTTACAGCTACAAAATGGCAAATAGATGCCGCAGCATTCGCCCTCCCCTACGATTCTCGCAGTCGTTTGGAAAACTATATTATTACCCTCACTACAAGTGAGAAACCAAAGTTTAGCTTGTTGTACAAATTGTGTCAAGTTTTCCTGTGTCAATAAGCAGGTTTTGGCGACACGGTTTTCGCAGGTGGGATGTTGGAGTTCTCAGTCGCATGGCTTCACTAATCAAGACACCAAGGTAACAAACAATTCACTAACCTGGAAAAATGTGATTCAATGGATTCCTCACCAATGACCTCAGTCACCTGTTCGTGATGGCAGGATAAAACAGGTAGATTACTGAGAAATTGGAGCTGTTCTTGTTCTCCCTTGAAAAGCTGCTTTGATAGAGTTTTGATAGAAGGCAATAATCAGATCTATAAGCTGTCGATTGTCGAATCCGATCAGATACAGGAGTCGCAAACTCGCATTGAGTTTGTAGTTTGTTGACCACATTGCTCGCAAAAAAATCCATCGTCATCTTCAAAATTTATTTCTAGATTTTTCAGGTTCTGATATTGATCTCTGCTAAACCTTACGCTCTCCCTCACGATATCATGGTCATGGTCTTCAAATGCACTATCATGCGCGTCGCTTCGATGATTCGTAGCGCCAACATCCCAGTTTTCATAAACACAAGTACCATCATCACTAAACTCTGAGATAGTCGTGTCACCACTCAAGCTTTCAGAAACTCCAGGATCCTGTTTCATGACATGAGGTATAATAGCGGTCTCAGCTTGGACGTTGTCACCATCGTCTCCCAAATGAGCTAAATCTCTTGATGAGGACTGGTGTAATCGCTGCTGCAGGGATGCAATCTCCTTGAAGTGCCTCCTGTTGGACTTTTTCAACTCCCGACGCAACTCATCTGCTTCTTCCTCTGCTACTGCTGCCGTGTGCTGCAATGTTAAGAGAAACACAAAATCATCAAATAATTAGGATATTTTCAAGAACAACTACATTACCAAAAATCAGAAGTTGCCTACCGAAAAGGTAAGATGGACGAATTCTCTAGAATACAAAAATGAACGGTACGTAGTCCAACATATATGGGGCCGTTACTGTAGACTAAGACAGTCAACATTTCTGAACCACTCACCTTGGCCAAGGTAGCGGCTCGTTCGGACTCTTTTAATCGTACCACAAGCTCCCCAGCAGCTTGTACAGCATCGGCAGTATCATCAAGCTGAGATTGCAGTTGTCTAATTTGCTCTTTGAAGCGCTCCTGCTCAACTTTGAAGTATGTAATCTGAGTAGCTTGGACATCGAACCAGTGATCCTCAACGCAGTTCATACCAGAATTCTTTGCTTCTTTCTTGTATTCGATTACACCATGGCGGATTTCACGCATATTAGATAAAAGAAGAATGTGTTTCTCCTGTAACTCAGCGTACTGATCCAATATACGAGCATGGCCTGTCATAGCCATCTGAAGCGCTTCATGCATCTCCTGTGTACACCTGGACAGGGGAATTGAACACATACTAAGCAAAGTCAAGCAGCAAAGTTCAACAGAAAAGGCGGCTTTGGCGTTATTCAGGCATATAGCATCCACCACGGACAACACCAAATGCATCCCTGGCTGTTTGTTGACGAAAATGAACGTCGGAAACAAGCGCTAGAGAACATTCTCCATAAATAGCATGTCTTAATCACCCCCAAATCATTGCTCATTTGAATATGGAGTATAAACCACGAATCTGTTCTAGCTGAAAGGTATAGCAAATGAAAACTCACCTCTTTTCGCCCTCGAGCTCCTTGCGCCTTTTTTCTGCCAACATCATATAATGGTCACATTCTTCCCTCAGTCCTTGAACCATCGCAACTAATTCTTTTTCTCTCTCGTCCCATTCCGCGCGCTCTTGCTCCAAGAATTCGGCAGCACGTCCCTCTGTGGTTGACGCTGGAGGCTCATCATCAAGTTGCCTGGAAGAGGACGCAGACTCACATGAAGGCATTGCTTCTGGTACGGCTGTTAACGACATGAGCTTGATCGGGCTATAAGAAGGTTGGATTCCCTTAGTCGGGGTGAGAGACAGGCGCCGTTGCTTCATAGAGCCAGGGGTTCCATTTTCCAAGTAGAGTAGGACCTGGTTACGTAGCTGCACGATCTCTTGTTGAAGTTTTTCACTCGCTTCAAGATCACATAAAGCCTTGTATCGATTAAGCTCATGACGGAGCAGTTCTTGTTCAGCTTTAGCTTCAGCCAGCTCCGGATGGTGGATAAACTTCTCTTGTAACATCTGGAAGTTTCAAAAAGTAAAACCCATGCGATTCTCTTAGTGACACGAGTGACTAGGACTTGTGAAGGAGAAGGTGTACTAACATAATATAAATCAGCGATTAACTTCTGGTTCACATCAGTTCCTGAATGCTTTCAAAAGCAAATGGTAACTGTAGATGCCTCGCACCTTGTTCTCAAGCTGCAATGCTGCCAACTCATCAGTGCAGTAATCTTTTGAAGGCAGAATACCATCCATTAAGGACTCCATCCGAACAATCTTCTCTTCTCGGCTTTGCTGTATGACAGCATTATACTCCCTCTCCTGCTTGTATTGTCGCACCTGCGAATCCCACACTCGATTATGAGACAGATCATTTTTTTGTATACGAACTGCACATCATTGTTCTAATGTCAAGAAACGTGAGGTACGAGAACCAGTGACAGTTTTTAACAGCTTCTTTTTCAGTAGAAAACAACTTTGAGGATCAGTTGACACGTAAACTTGAGTTCCTGACAAAAAGAATCAGAAGGTTCCAAAATTTGAGCATAGAGACAATTGTACGATCATTCACAAAAATGTCAAAAACATAGTATTGTACCAGGCGAGTGAGTTGCTCCAAATCCGCAGCTTGTTGCGCAATGGTCTCCTCGGCAATCTTTTCTCTTCTTAGAGCCCCTGCCAAAAGCGCGCTCACGTCCTACATACAAAAATACAACCACATTTCACGTGACATTATTACATCGTCAACAAGATCTTAGAAACTTTGTACGATTTTCATTGCATAAGCAGTCAAAATTCAACTAGACAATTACTAATGTTCGTGGTCAGACATTTGAGCTGACATTTCTACAGTGCACACTAACCAATCGAGACGTTATCCAAACTATCCTCAGAATTCTGAAGTCATTTAAAGAGCTCTGGCAACCGACAACAGCTTTCAGTGATTTCAATTTGCCAACAGAAGAAAAATATTACCTGGGCATTGTTCATTTGAGCAGGTGGAGTAGAGGGCACAAGCTTCCAGTCCTCCTGAGTAATTTCAGGTAATGGAGAAAGTTCCCCTGGAGAAGGGGACCCTAGTTTTATTCCATTAGTTGTAATGAAGGTATTTTCTTTCTCAGAAGCAAATACGACATCTCTAGTGCCTTGAGATAAGGGATTGATGCCGATACTGTTAACTCTTGCAAGCACAGGTGATTCACACTTCGGTGAACTTGGAGATTCACCATTTTGAAAAGAAAACCGCGCTCCCGAAAACCTGTGATATTCACCGTTAGTACTTCTTACGTCCTAAATCACCTGGCTTTCGTTAAAACTTGAATCCAAACCAAGCAAAACCCTTGTCCCTTGATATGCTAACATTTGGATGGTCTCGAAGCTTCTAATTATACAGTAAATCTCTACTAACCCATACCAAGTTTTCATATTATACCTTCTAGACTGTCGACGCTGATTCTCAAGAATTTCAACGCCACGAGTAAGACTAGCAGCCAGCTGACCCGTGGAAGATGAGAACGCCTTGCTGCTACGCAGTCCTAGAGGGGATTTCGGCAATCCAAAAGAGATGTCCACACCAAACTCTTCTTTCTTCCCCTCCTTCACCCGAGGGGAAACACTCATGGTAGGCGCAACGAGACTAAGGGTAAGCTCAGGAAGTTCTCGCTGAGCAGCAAGTTCGGGACCATTCCCGTCACCTACAACGGATCCATCGGCTGCCTGCGACTTCTCATTCGGATCTGGGAACTTCCCAGTGTTGAGTTCAGCCTTCGTCAAAAGCTCCTTAGTCTCCACATCCACATCAGAGGCAAGTAACTTGTCACCTGCATTAGCAT
Source organism: Physcomitrium patens (assembly GCF_059467195.1). Classification (NCBI taxonomy): domain Eukaryota; kingdom Viridiplantae; phylum Streptophyta; class Bryopsida; order Funariales; family Funariaceae; genus Physcomitrium; species Physcomitrium patens. Next base: position 13,785,265 of record NC_143416.1, on the reverse strand, counting down.
CAAAGAACTCATCTTCGTCCATTTCCTGTTCAAGATCCTCGTCAATTTCTTTCATTTCAATCGGAGCGATAGTCATGGGCTGACCCAAGCTCAGTCTCAGAAGGTTGTAGCTGCGACGGGCATTCCATCCACTGGACAGTCCTCCAGCAGTACCTTCAGTCTGATTGCCGCCGGACTTCATCCTCATGAGCTCATCCTGCAGCATCATACCCAGAACCATTCATTACACCCTCAAATGCAACACACACACAAACTGCTTCACATGAAACCCTCGTCCCCCACCGTTTCCACTACTCACTGACACGCATCAACCTCCAACCCTTACTCTGAAGCATGCACATTCTGCTTCAACCCTACCTTCAGTTGACGGATCTGTTCACGCAACAGATTCACATCGTTACCAAGTTCTTCGTTCACTACTGCTTTGTTCTGTATAGCTTTCGCTCTCTGAGCAAATCTCAGTGTACTCAGCGTCTCAGTCCGACAACTGTACCACCAATCCACAACCTCTTTGTTAGAACTTTCACTTCACTTATCAACCACATCACGTACCCAAACTGCACAAACGATCCCTCCTACCTGCTGGCTGGAGAGATGGCACATATCATCGCAAGCTTCGCATTGCCGCCCAGTGATTCTTGAAGAAGGAACGTCAGCCTCGAACTCCGGTACGGGATATGACGATGTTTCCCACTTTGTGCTACTTCCGCCAAGATGTTGATCACGTTCCTGCCCACACCACCAAAACAACACGCTTTCGTCACAATACTGCCACTTCCTCTCCACTGCAACCCCCACGTCATGCCACCTTCCACCGTTCCCATTTCGCCCTCAACCAGTGCCGCCCGTCACCTCACGTTCCTACTTACCACATTGCAACAACACCAACCAGACGCGGCTCCTTGGACGCCTGGGGATCAACTCCTCGGGTTCCGGATGTCACTCACCCAAGTTGAGACAACGACTTGTTGATGTTGCCAGCCTCTTTCAAACGATCTCCGGCAGCCCCTGTCTGCTTTTGTCTTTCCGAGCCCGCCAAATCTACCAAGTTCATTCTGCTTGTTCTCACACTGCTCACACCCTCCGCAACACTCTGCCCACACCCCAAACACTCCTCATCATCACTCTCGAACGCTTCAAGGAAGCTCAATGCCTAACTTGGACATTCCTCAACTCACAACACCCCATTCACTTCAATCACTTCGCAAGCACTAGGCAAATCCGAGCACCTTCCACACCCACGGAAACTCCACCACGTTCACGTCGGCATCAACATTGCTAATTCAGTACCTTGGATCGAGACTCGATCACAAAAGTAAACACGCTGTGCGACCGCGAACTCTCGTTGTTCATCGCTGTTGACCCGACTCTTCTATTCGCGGAGCCCTGCATTCAAAACACACCACATTCCCACTCGATCTCATCCCCTTACGCTCCACATTCACCCACGCAATCATTCTGCTTTCCCTCCAATACATGCCACTCCCAGGCTTTGCACGAGGAACACCTAAGCCGTGTCACCAACCCACACCACAACGCAAACCTCTACTGCAAACTTCGCCACATACCCGAACGAGAAGGCTTATCACGTCATCCATGTTCGACACATACTCTTCCGTCAACCCCTCCACGTAAACACCGGTCTTCGTGTCTTCCCTGATCTGTTCACACACCCTGTAATCAGTTCCGGACCAACGTCATGCACGCATGCCATCCCACATTCCAACTTCACCAAACACATCAAACACTTGGTTCAACAGCGAACCAGGAGATTCTTTTGGGTCGGCTCCAGTAGATCTGTAATTTGTTCGTTGTATATCTGCCACACCACAGTCCCCGTAATCCGTCAGCACACATGCATTCCTTCTGTCACCCCCATCCCATTCCTCCGCACAGTCATTACTGCCATCAAATTTCACGCCACCTCCACTACCTCAAGGAACGAGCAGCGGCATTGATATCGCAGCTGCTTCTCCACATTGTTCCGCTCTTCCTGCATCGAAACGGAAACGCTTGTAAGCCGGAGTACCACTGGGCTACGTTCACTACCCTCACTGTCCCAAACAACACCCAGATTGCCTTCAACATGCTCCGTTGCACGCATTGTGTGAGCTAAGCATCACAAACACGTAATGCTTGCACTGCCGATGTACCTGCTGGATGCGGGAAAACAGCTGTTCGAACACACGTGGTGTGATACCACGCTCCTCTGTTACACTTGCATCCGTCCCTGAAGTAGGCAGGATACCCCACATGGTATGCGTTTTACCGCTTCCTGTCTGTTTCGCATGACACAAAAGAGAGAGTGAGTGTTCTCGCATCAAACCAAGGACGGATAACTCTGCAAATGATCGTACTCGGTGGCGGCGGCTGTCAACAATCACCAACTTAGACTTGGCAAGACACGACCACGTTGTGACAACATGCTGAGCACGGTACCTGGCCGTAGGCAAAGATGGAACTGTTGAATCCAGCCAAGCAGTTCTCCACCATGGGTCGACCCACCATTTCAAAAACAGCTTCCTGAGAGTGACATTACAATGGCATCAAACCATCAACTTCCAAAGGTTTGTCTCCAAAGGTTGGTCTCAGTGAACGTGAGAATTTCAGTGAGCACGTTATCGCACTCCATGGTTGCATTCAGGCAATATGACATTTTAGAGCAAGAGGACTAACCTGAGACTCAGTTTCACCTGCCACAGAATCGAATGTGAATTGCTGGTCACCGAGCGACAGGGAGTCACCAGATAATTTTTGCACTATATTTGTGGCCTCTTCAGCAGCCTCCTTTTTATTGAGGGGGCGCATTCTTACGATTACCTACAAGAAGTCGGTCAACCACAAAGAGTGAGAGGGAACCGGGCGTACACAACGGCTTTTGAGGAAATGAGTTCTACTGGTAGGTTCGTAGTATTCTAAGCAACGTAAAAAGCTACTTGTGTGTTACACTTTGAACTCGAAAATTGCACTGGGACTCTCTGACCTTTACTCCAGAATCTGATGGGTCCACTGAAGAAGGATTTGCGACGCCCTCACTTGGCCCTGTGTGAGCTTCCCAACTGAGCTTTCTCTTTGAACCATTTTCTTGCTCTGGTCCAGCACCTGTGGCGATCTGTGCATTTGCTTCGGGGTGTTCGTTCGAAGGAAAAACATTTCGAGCAGGAGATGGTTTGGGACCCTTGGCGACCAGAGCAGGGCTGAGAACAACGGTATCTTTGACAGGAGTTCTAGACCCTTTCGATGCCCATGAAGGCTTGGTCTGGGGCGTCTCCACGTTGGCTGTGCCATCGAAAGCTACGTTTTCACCATTGTTGCGACCCCTACGTTTCGTCGGGGTCTCAACAATGGGGACGATCTTCTGCCTCAAACCGAGGCCGAAGGGGTCCCTCTCAAATTGGGGCGGCTCTCGCCCCCGTGATCCTCCGGTTTTCCCCTTCATCGTCCCTGATGTTTACCTTCCACCGATCGCTACCTCAAGATCTAGAATCCAGGGCGATAGCTGCTATTCGACCAACCCTTCAGTCAGAACCCTCTAGAGCATATCATTTGGAGAGGAGACAACAACAGGAAAGAAATGATGAACTAAACTTCCACCAATGCTGATCAAAATACCTAAGTAGACCGCCACTCTCACGAACCTCACAGCCAGCACCTGATTCCGGCAAGTCCACTACAATGCTTCAATCGTTGTCGGGAGTCACCAACTTCACACTGTTCCATACACATTCAAGCTCTCAGCATTTGTAACCCACAACAGAGAACCCACATTCGTTCTCCAATGCAAGCGATCGATCCTCATAAACCCAGATCCTCGCACAACCCAACGACTAGTACGACTACAACACCTACGAAGCGTTGCACGAACAAGTCAATACACTACCACCTAAACGCAAGAGCAGCAAAACAGTTCAAAATCTCTAATTACCAAACAAAATCATTCAGAATCACTCAACATCCTGAACTGCACTTTAAATTTCCGCAACCGAAGCAACCGGTTACCTCCCTCAGAGCGGCATTTGAGCACCCGATCTCCAGGGCACAGTGCAACAGGTATGCTTCAAACTTCCGGGATTTCTAAACGACTCTCTGATTCAGGAGACGGTGAAAAAAAACAAAAACTCAAACTCCCCCCCCCCACGATGCCACATTATTGTACAAATGATTGAAGAGGCGGTTGGCTGCAGGAGTGAGCAAAAGAATGAATAAGACCCACCTGGCGTGAGGATCTTCTTCGGTGGTGATCCTGCGATTGATCGGCTTCTGGCCACCACATTCAAACGGCACCACAAGAGAAGCAGCGCGCACCCCAGCGAAGCAGGACCGTTGGCCATTCAAACGACGATGTGGCCACAGTTTCTTCCCTCCCTCTCCTTTCGCTGGTACACTCCATGGACACCGCTCCCCCTCTTTGTCCGCCGACATCGGACGATCCCATTCCGACGATGGACGATACTTCACGTCGCTGAGCTTCGTCCGTCGGAACTGATGGGTATGTATGACTCGTTTTATTGTTGGTTGTCAATTCTAGAGATAGTGTGGGAGCTTTTGTTGACCATTTTCCATTCAAGGTTTGATGGAGATTGCTTTACTAAGTTATGCATTCTATGTTAGTGTATAGTTTGTGTCATGGATTCACTTTCCTTTTGGTGATGTGTGTTATTATTTTTAATTTACTGAATAGTAAGAATCGTCTTCCAAATAGAGAATGTACAAATTGTTTGGGGTACAAAAACAAAGTTTTCACAATTATTAGTATAAAATGTTTTATATTCTAAGATACTACATAGTTTTTAATTTGTTGATGCTCAAAAATCCAAAAAATAATAATTAATTAGCTAAGTGTGTGTATATATATATATATATATATATAGAGAGAGAGAGAGAGAGAGAGAGAGAAAAAAAATTAAAAGGTTTCAAATAATAATTGTATTAGTTATAGTTCTAAAACATGTTATGTATTCTTTTAATTACATTGTAATTTAATTGACTTGTTTCTAACTTCTTGCTATTTATTTTAAAGAAGTATTTTGATGTCTTTTAATAGATATATATATATATATATATATATATATATATATATATATTATATTTAATTATACTAGTAAAAATATTAGTTATGTAATTTTGATTTAGTCATCTATATATGTATAAAAGAATAATCATGTTCAAGTATGTGTATATATATATATATATATATATAATTTCCAGATATAAATTATTAAATATGATATTCAGTTTTTATGTGTTTATTGTCAATTCAAGCATTTCTTTTTGGTATTTAACCAAAAATAAGTAAAAAATAGCTTAAAATAATTATTTACATCATTAACTTTTTATTATAATAGAAGGCTGTATTAATGTGTATATATTATATAGACCAAATAATGTGTTCTAATATATTTCTGCATATACATGTTTGTAGAAAACATAAACAAATTCAAACTTTTAAAATCAAAATTTGTACTTAAAGTATTGCAATGAGTGTGTTTAAGGAAACACGCAATAAAATATAAACAAAACAGGCTATATTAGCACACCATGAATATTTGAAACACATTGTTAATTGAACATTTAATATAATCACGTAATTATTAAAAATCGGAAATCAATTTAAGCACAAAAAATTCCCCTAAAATTAACAATCATCTTTAAAATTTACAGAAATTGCTATTTAAAAAAATATAAAAAATTGTTCTAAGTGTATAAACACTACAAGCTGAGGTCTAAATCAAGCTTCCTACTGCAATTGCAAAATAAATAATTCAGTATTTTTCCGAATTCTAACTTATTGCATTTTGAGTTTTGCCCCACTCACAAATACTTAAAACCTGCAGTAAACCCTAATTCGTGACTTCCAGAAAAGGGCGAAGGGACCCGATCCGTCCTCCCGATCTGATTTGTTGCTCTGCACCCGTTGCCGGAACTCCAGCACATCGATGGATTGATTTGGTTTCCTTCGGCAGTTGGTTTCCCTCGATATTCACGCACGCGCCACGTACTGACGTTTTCGGCATCGCCTCCACGAACATTCTCTGTCAAGGAGGGCGAATTATGGCCGATCTCGTATTCTGGGACGAGAACCTCGACCTAATCCACGATAAAATCCATGCCTCGCGGTTTGCATAAAATGCATTCACTGATTTTCAGGAAAGTTGATTGGTGACTTGTGAAGTCTGTCGCAGGTTTCTTTCGCAAGCAAGAATTGCTGTGGTTCTAAGAGGTGCTGCTGTTGCATGATTTTGTTCCAAATAGTAAAATTGTACATGTGACTCAAATAACCCAGACTCATAGTTAAGTCAGACCTCGTCCATGTAAAGTTTGTTACTAAAAAAGAGATCATGGCGAGAGTAATCCCCATTCGGTTAACACACTGCTACTGCAGGGTTGGGCTGCATTACTGTGCTGTAGCAAGCTGCCGCTGCGAGCCTGCCTCGAGGGCTCGATGTCCAACTTTTCTGCGCCGCTGGACAGGCTTCGTCGAACGGGTCTTCCCTTCCGGGATGGCATCTCTGCCCGTAAGCTCGGGGAATTTCACTCAGGAATCCTGAAGCACCCCTTCACCACGACGGTTGAACGTTGAAGAATATTGCAAGCTTATATAGGAGCTAACTGAACTTACTGCGATAGATATGGTATAAGTACATGCTGGCACAGTCGCACTAAATTTAGAATCAAAATCAATTATGTAAGAAAAGCAAATGGTGTGCTGCTTCAGGATCAGAAAGAGCCCTGGAGGACATGGTTGTAGAGACAAGACCTTGGTGATTTGCCCTTACGAAGTGATGGAAACGTTGCTCCGTGGTTGATCGGGTTCAGAATCAGCTCAGGATGGATGATTGTCAGTGCCGACACCGTGTTCGTTCACCTAAAGCACCCACAAATTTAAGCACATGTTCTGAACGTAGCTGAAAGGCTGAAAAAGCAACGCAATGCCCAAGAGTTTCTTCAGAAAATTGAAATCACAGCTCACTCGAAATTGATTCACTCCAGATATGAGCACAACTTGCACGATGTAGGTGTGTTGAATAATCCCCACGGGATCAACAGTTACAGCTTTTGCAATTTAATTATACCCTAGGAATCATGCTTTGAGGGCCATTTGCAGCTTTTATTCAGATGTTCCATTCCCTGCACTTGCACTTAGTGTACTAAGCTCTTAGTGTACTAAGCTCTCCCATCCCTAATTGCAGAGTTCAAAGTCCACTGCAGTCAGAGTAGCGAGACGCTTCGACGAACGCCAGCAGCTCCATGTTGGGAGAATTCATCTGAACTGGATCCAATCTACATATAACTCTAGATGATGTCAAGTGCTCAAGTCTACGTTCACAAACCGCAGCTCTGAATCATCGAAAAAACTCGCATATCGCTAAGACATAGCGTATACCTTTTAGACATTCGTCCTTCACATTGATAATAGGTGCTTCTCCCGCAGCTTCTCAACCTCTAAATACGCAGTACCATAGGGCAAGAACTCCTGCGCATGTTCCTGTGCAAGCTCGCGCAACCCATCCGCCAGCTTAGGAATCGACATAATCTCATCATTCGTAAGCATCCTAACGAATCTCGCCGGGTTTCCAGCCCATAGCTCACCGGCCGGAACTCTCCTTCCAGGCGGCAACAACGACCCCGACCCCAGCATGGAATTCATCTCCACCAGCGACCCTTCCAGCAGCACGCACCTCTGCCCTACAACGGCTTCATCCTCCACGGTACAGGACCTCAGTGTACTAAACGACCCAATGGTGCAGTACTTACCGATCAGAGTCTCCGCAGACAGCCCCGTGGGCGCCGTGCTCACGGCGTGAAGTACACACTTGTCCCCGACGCTCGACGAAAACCCCACAACGATGCGGTTCAAATCACCCCGCAGCACCGAACCATACCACACTGTGGCTCGATCCTGCACGTCCACTGCGCCCGCGAGAACCACATTGGGCGCGACAAATGCGTCCACAGCCACAATCGGCACTCGGTGACCTACGGGAACAATCTGACGTTGCCCTTTGAAATCCCATTCTACGTGATGATTGTCAGCTACATAGGTCTTTCTACCTGGATGCTTTGATAAGTGCTGTGCGACTGCTCCCTGTCGCAGGAGATTGCGAGCTACGCTGCGTAGCGCCATCGCCACGGCCTTGTTGCAATTGCAATACTTCAACCCCCCAAATACACACACAGACAAGCAATCACTGCGCACGTCGTCTGCCTCTACCGTGCCCTTTCGGTCCTGTGCCAGGGCCGGGTCAACCTACCGGCTTACCGGTTTGGCCCGGCCCGGGGCGGCTCAAGCTTCCATCTGTGGCTTAACGCTTGGTAATTATTTTCATGCTAATAATATTTATTTTGTGTACCATTTTTTTTACCACTTTTACTTCGATATGGACTTTTTCCATGGATACCTCAGATTTTTTTCGTAACAAACTTCAAGGACACCAACAATGACCTTCAAAAACAATTGTTACGTTTGATTATTATCATTATTTTTTGTATTAACTTTTGCAATATTTGAAGGATTTTTTTAAGGGTCTATATTACTATTTTTAAATGTTTAAGAAATTTTATAAAAATCCTTTTTATTTTAGAAAATTAATTGTTTTTAGTTTTTTTCTATTTCTATTTTTCATTCAATTATTTTTCTGTTAGACAATATTTTATTCATTAACATATTTTTTAAGTCATGCAATAGGACATGTCTTCTCTGTCTTCACAGATTTAAAGATTTTTTATTATATATATATATATATATATATATATACATATATGCAAATTATCTTATCCTGTATTTTGTAATAATTGTTCTTACATAAACATTTATTTGTTTTTGTTAATGTTCCTTGGTTTTTGCATATTATTACATTTCCAACTATTTTACATAACAAGTTCTAGTTTACAAACCATAATGAGACTGCATAAACTTATGTATGAAATTAATTTAGATTCACACAAAATGTTTTTATTAGACAGAAATATAATGTTATGAAGGCTGCTGTTTTTAATTTTTATCATTTTATTTTTTGATAAACTGTATTTATATTTATTCTGAATTTAGACACGTCTATATATAGACCCACTGAAATTAAAAATAGAATGATGATACATACATACATACACACACATACAAACATACATTAGATTTTAATGTCATGTTGCCAATTCACAATTATATTTTTTCAAAATATCAAAGACAATGTTGTTAATCATAAAAAGAAAATAATAATAAAAATCCATAAATATTTGAGTAAGGCAACATACTGAATTTCAATATCTTTAATCACAAAATATTCAAACTGAAAATTTAATAATAAAGTCAGATAATATATTAATAGAAAAAAATTCCAAATAATAGTAAATGCTGTTGCCCATGTTTTTTTTTTAATTTTTTAATTTTTTTGGTGCAGGGAGTTGGGGTTCCTTTGCTTCTTAACTAACCCAGTTTGTTGGCCAGTTGAGGTAGCAATTCGTTGGTTTGTGGAGTCAAGGGTTTAGGATGAGAGACTTGCAGTTGTTGCACCGAATGCAGGGTTTACTGCTCCACACTTCCTTTGAATGAATGCTCCTTTTTTGCTTTCGTTGGAAAGAGCTTTCTGGCATGAACTTGAACATGGATTGAACATGCTACCAATACCTCCAGAGCAGGTTTTAACGACAGAAAGTCTGCGTTGTTTTCTAAGTAGCCGTGACAGCATCAGAGTGTTGTATTTGGTTGAGTTTCTGATACCTGCTCTTCGATATCTGTATGTTGGGATAAGAAAATTAGGTGAAACTAACGATTGAGCTGGCTCATTACTAAACCGAGGATATGACTGAGGAAGAGGGGCTAGAGTGGAGATTTTAGCAGGAATGAGGATCACTGAATAGAAGGTCCCAAACAACTACAATGCTTGCTTAGGTGAGACATTCATGAGCGGTACTGTTTGCACTGGGAGGCCTTTAAACTTGCAACAACATGGTGGGCCTCGGTTGGGATTAGCATCAGTCGGGCTATAAGATGATAGTGATTATTACTCGTTTTTGTCGTGAATGGGCATTTGGGCTTTAGGATAATTAGTTGTCTTATGTATGGATGCAGGCGGTAACCCACTCATGCTGAGGTCAACCTCATTTTCTGAACATTTGGAAGGGTTTTCGGTTTCCAGCTTTATAGGGTTCAGCGAGATGCATCACTTCTCTTAGTCTCCAGACTTTCCATTAGAATTTCCCATACTAAGGCTGGATAAATTGTCTTAAACAACCACATTTTATGTGCAAGTGTTAGCGAAGTCAAAACTTGTGCTGGAGGCACTGATGAAAGCTCTAATATCTGTATTTTAGAGGTCATAAAAGCACGGCATTTCATAGATTGAACAGTAACGGGTTTTGTCAGTTGATGCTTGAGGTGGAATATTGATCTTGTTCTACCTGTCAATCTACACATATGTCTGAGACTATGTTTTGTGTGATGATAAATCTGGATTTGTAAACCTTGTAATTGAACGTACTTTTATTTAATCCAGAGCTACATATTCTTGGAGCTGAAAAAGGAATCAATTGAACGTGCTGGTCTTCATGGAGGCGTAGACTCTGAGACTTCAAGGTCGGCACATGCGGCCACGCCATGATTCAAGGCAACTCTTCTACCGAGCCAATCTCCAAGAACAATGGACATGATTCAGGTGGTAGGGCGAGAGTGGGTGAAAGGTTGGGCATAATAAGACCAACTTCAGTTCATAGAAGCATGTATTATATATGTAATATATATGTACTGAAGCCTGAAATTGTATCCTATTCTTCGCATATCTGTAGTCGCATTGATGTGCAAAAATACAGCTTATACTGAAAAACTTACATGAAATCTTTGAAGCTGAATACCACAAATTGCAGAACTGGCAATTAAACAAAATCGATAGTTGCAAATACGAAATTAGAAGGTAGGATACCTGTATTGCATAAAAACCAGGGGAAAGCCCTCAGACACAGATGAATTAGTCACTGACGTTGAAGTACTGAGGGTGCTTGTCTGTGCATGCTTGAACGTCTTGTCTTTTGAAGCCTTTGCGCGGAGATGAGTTCGTAGTTGCAATGCACATATCCAGCATCTTCTTCATTATTTTCTCTCCGCGAGGTACTCCTGATTTTGGAATTTAGGCAGTGGAATCCACTGAACCACAGCCAAAAAGTACCAGATTGTTGGAAAGTGCACTGAAACTGCATCAAGGTTATTTACCAGGGGAACCTTGTTTATATGGCAGGACGACTAGAGATCAAATGTTTAGATCAAAAGTGCCCTGGCGTTAGTCAGTTCTGACGCTTTCGCGGTGATTTTAAATGTGAGTGGCCGCAACACACACATGAAGAACTAATCTGAGAACATGTCGGAACTTCTCCCAAACCTTCCTCGGTGAGCTTGTCGTAACAAACGGAAGCACTGTTAAGTTCATGGAAGTTACGTAATAAGCCACTTTCAACACCCAAGTTGGGCATCTACGCTGTCTATATCATTGAAACATGGGAGCAACAGCTCCTCATTAGGACATCTGAAAGGGGACATTAAGTTTTACACTCTTTATCAAAATTGAAATCCTAACCAGCTCAAGATTTTCAAAGTAACAGGTCAGAAAGTAGAGAAGCAAAAGAAGGGCCTTCGCCAACACTTTTTGAACATCAGATTATAGAAAAGCAAAACATAATTGGAAACCTAACTGTTTCCGAGGGGAGTAAGAATTTGCCTGAAACCAATCACTTGGACAAATTCCGGATCGATCTGCATCGTTAACACGTAAGTCCATCAGAAAATCGTTTACATGCGCTGCGTTGTAAGATGGAAATCAATTCTTTCGGCCAAGAGGATCATCAGAATGCACTTTCACTAACAACTACCCGAACAGCAGCAAGTAAAAATCCACAGCCATCAAAACCACTTCGCAAAGAGAGCTGTGTGTACCCCAGTCTCCTCCAGAACCTCTCGTTCGATTCCGGCGAATATATCCTCACCCTTCAATTCGAGCAGAAGGACTTATTAGCTGCTTCATTCTGTGGAACTTAGCTATTTCAAAAGAAATCAAGAAAATGCAATACAAGGGAAATCGCAGACCTGTTTGATAACCCCTGTTGGCCTCTTCCATTCGCCTTGACTCCAAATTCCATGCTTCTCTTGTATGGCTAGAATCTGCATTCAGAGGATAAACTTCACGTGTTGGTACAACAGACAACATTGTTCTCTAATAATGAAATTCAATGATCATTTTAAACGTGTTGAATGACTCTTGTCCGTCATTCAAGACGAATGCACGTGTGAGAGGCATTTTTAGGAAGAGAATTGGGTTCATTCTCTGGGAGCCGAAGAACGAGCATCACGTAAGTGGGGTTTGCATGATGATATTCAAAGCCTGCCTGCACTTAGCATAGGAGACACAAGTGCTTACAGCTCCATTCAATCCACCAGCTAGGGTTGAACTCAACGTGAGTACAGATAAATGGACTCGACTATTGAGGTTAAATTTGAATACTTCTTCGCTACTTTCTGACGGAGTGGATGGATATGTGGTCATAAACGTACAAATAGATTTGAATAAATCTACTGTAACACATTCTTGCACATACAACCTAAGCACCATGTTGGAAGAAAACCTCCATTGCCAGATGCACGTATCTGCTATACCCAGATGGTAGCTTCAAACAAACACATGTATTGCATGTGTGGATAGCTAACTTGTTGGTTATGTTTCTAACTTATCAATCAACTATAAGCATATATAAAGTCAAATATATATCTATAAAGCTTCTAAGAAGCTTTATCACAAGATAATATCAAATCTATCTACATTTAACTTCTACCTAGCACTTCTTATCTACGTAAATATGTATGTCCATGACAATCTATCACTTGGGGCTCTAAAAAAATAGACAAGGATAGCTACATCATCTACAAATGTAGAAACAAAGGCAATTGCAGAAGGTATTAAGGATGTCATCCAATTAAAGACATTGCTACAAAGAATTAAAGCAAGAAAAATTTAATCAATTTCTATTTATTACGATAATCAAAGTACAATTAAATCCTCTAAAAATTTGATTTGTTATACTAGATCTAAATTAGTTAAAGTAAGGCATCACTTTATTTGTAAAAATATCCTCATAAGGATAGTAGAATTTTTCTATGTATCCACACATGAACAAATTACAAATATAATGATTAAACCTCTAGGCTAAGAAAAATTTATAGAATTCAAGTAAAATTTGGGCATCTATAGTCTTAAAAATGCTTAATAAGCATTTTTTAATACCAAGGATTTAATACCATGTTGAACATGATGATCCTTATATAACAAAGTAAGAAATTTAGGATAAGCTCCCTCATCTATTGTACAACTATGAGGTAAAAAATTGAAAACCTAGCAAGATTTTTTACAATAGAAAGAAGAGACAAAAAATCTCGCAATTAGTTTTTCACTTCTCAATTAGTCTTATACAATTTCAACCACTACTTAAAATTATTACTACATAACCAAGATGTTCAATCCTTACAATCTCAAAGGCTTACAACTCCAATGTAGAAGCTATAAAATCTGATCACAACCTATTGACGCATCTTAATTGCCTCAACAATAATAGGAAATATAGATTATTCAACTTTGGTGACAACACTTATTTCACAATAGCATCTAAAACAATTGATAACATAATAGAAATAGACTTTGAGCAAAAAAGAGCAATTACCTTAAGAAGGGGGATTCTATGAATTGCTTATTGATGGATTGAATAAAATAGTCTCTCATAAATATGGTGATATGAATGAATAGTTAATCCAAGAAAATAAATTATGCATATAATATTAGAAGACATGACTTCTATTGTATGAAATTACAAAAAATGTGAAGTCATTTTAGCTTCCTTCCAAAAGAATAAACAAAGACTACATGTTATGTGTATTAAACTTACCATAGAAATCTGCTGCACAATCTTGTAGTGGTTCCAATTCTCAAAGTTCAATCAATGTCTTTCAATATCATGATGCTATAAGAAGATGAAATCACCATAGTCTTCAGATGATATATACAAATAAATTAGAATATAAATACTTCAGTTTGTTTGTTTTAGAATATATCACCTAGACTAATTATCAAGGTGAAGGAGGGTGGTGTCGTGTTGTGGTTCGGCTATTATATGAAAATAATGTAATTATGTACTTAATATATAATTTATTAAGTAACATGGTGAGAGCCATATTAGTAGATTTTAATTGGTTGTAGAATACAATTTGATTATTACCTTGAGAAGAGGTTGTTTAAAAAGATTACTATAGAATTTGTATAATTTTAATTTTCTTTTGATAGTGACTTTTAAGATTGATTTTGGTTGATAGTAACTTCTAAATATTTAGAATCACCTTTGTTAGACATTGGTGACTTTTGAAAACTTCTTTTGGTTCTTTTATTTGGTGTTTAGAGCATAAATTATGTAAATCTTATAAGAAAAAGGATTGAAGAAGGATTTTGGTAGCAAAAGGAGTAATTAGGGCACCAATATAGATGAATGGAGATGAATAATGAAAATCTCCATTCCTATTGGTCAAAAATCATGACCAATTGGCTTTGAGGAGGCTACCTGAGGCCATATTAGAGATTAGGGTTAGTTTTTCGAGGCCATTTGGATTTTGAAGGCAAGGATCAAAAGGTTTAGATTTTTGGCTGTGGTTTTGATATAAGTTTTATGTCATTTGGGGTTTTTATGAAGAAGTTATAGGCGCTCAAAGTTAAGGTATTAGTTTTGGACCTACTATCACTCTTTTGGGCATAACGCACGCGTATAGATAGCAATTGAGGATCGGCAACTGCGACTAGAGAGAACACTTTTGCGGCTATACTTTTTATATACTGCTTACTGAATTCCAAGTTGAAATAAAGGAGTTATTGGATTTTGAAGTCAATACTTGGAATCTAAGGGTAGTAAGTAGCCTGATTTACTTGTGCTTGTGATTTGAGCTATATCTTAGACAATTTGATGAGGTTTTAGCTCAAAATTTCCAAGATTGTGTATAATCTTGTTATAAAGCTTTCTACATAAGTTTTGTGGAATTTAGAGTTTGGATTTTTGAGATATAAGGAAAATAGTTTTTCGGGTGCTTGTAAATTAGGGTTTAGAGTGCCTGCTAGGGTTTCATGGATGCCAAAAGATCGAAAGTGAATTTGCAATTTTTTTTTTGTGGTAAAAGTTAAGGGTGAATTCTACCTATCTTGTAAATTTGAGATAAACTGAACAGTTAGATCAATAGTTATGATTTTCTAAAATTTGGGGCAAAAAAACCTTTCATGAGAAAAATATGTTTTGAAGGGATTTTGTTATATTTGGAGTTTTATACAAAAATAAAGGAGTTTTGGAAGCTAAGACAAGAATCATATAAAGGTTTAAGCTACATTCTCTACAACTAGATACCTAATGTATTCCCAAATAGCAAATCACGCCATACTACAATGGATTGGAGTAAAACCATACTCACTCAATCACATGGTTATTACCATAGTAGATAGCTAATAATAGTATCTTGTAGATAAGGATCTAACTATCAGTCACTGCTACAAATGACTGTGCAAGTAACAATTCACAAGAACATGCATTGTATCACTCAGAAGTAAGATCATATCTAGTTGTTGTTTCTATTATTGTGCAAATATGATAGTACTTTGATGATGAGGTTCTACCTACATTGTTTTCCATGGGAAAATTGGTGTGTCCAAGGTGTGTGTATGATGGCCACAGGGTCTCTCACCCAGATCTGTCACAGTTTCTAAAACCTCATAGGAACTTTGATAGAGGCTCTCCTAGTCTTCAGTCTAAATCAAGAGAAGCTTCAAAGATATCATTTCTTCCCTGCAATCTAAATCAAGCTTGGTGTTGGTTTAATTAGCTGCTGCATTCTGCAGAAATTGTTGAGATGCTGAGAATATTACACTGTTGTTAGAGAACATTTGAAACATTCTGTTCTGATAAGAAAATCAATGCTCATTTCACATGCCTCTTGGATGGAGCTAACTGGAGCTATTGCATTTATCAGTTTGTGCTGTAAGTAGAAAGTTGTAATGTCACACAAGTTCAAGTATGCAAGAGCCAGTGGGAATACATTACACTGGTGCTCAGTAATGGTAGCAAGGTTTTCACAGCATGCAGGGCCATTTGGCCTCCATATTGTTTCTAGATTATGAAGAGAGTTGTGGCCCCTGCATAACCACAGTTGGATGATATGATGTGCTCCCTCAGGCACAAGACACAATGTTATGATATGCTGGGTAATCCATGTGAAACTTTATCTGCATTCAAAATGGAATGCAGATATGAATGCGATTCAATAAACTCTCACTATTCAAGCTGGACATTTTTTCACTATTGTCAAGATATCCATTCAATTCACTGTTTCTTTTGTATTGAATGCCGTATTCACTAAAATCACATGCTTAACATCCACATTGTAAGGTGTTTCTCCTGCTGCCTTCGCATTTAATGTCAATTCGTCGCTGATTCTATATTCCTGATCGACTCCACCGATGTGCTTCAGCGAGTGCGGTTCACGTCGTTGACCCATTTTATAGCACGAAAGAATTTAATATCGTAGATATTCAGTGAAGAAATGCTCCTACCTACTGGGTTTGTGAAGATGTCGAACTGCAGCTCACCTTCAGTGGCGATTGTGCTCTTCAAGTTGGGTTTACCTTGGAATTCAATAGCCAGCATTCTTTGTTAAGAACAAGGACTGAGGGAAATTTCTGTTCCTTTCGTCTGGGCTCAGAAGAGCAGAGTATTCCCTGCATAGTCTGAATATAGATCACTAGCACACCGCAATCATCGTGATAAGAATGATTTTAACATGGACCTTGAATTGTGATGTGTTCCACTGCAGTGATCCAGGGGGTCAGACTCGAGCTTTATTGGAGTACACTAGAGGCTAGTAATTAATTTTGCCGAATGGCAGGAAGAGCACTTGGGTTATACTCTTAGTAACGAGAAATCGGTAGACTACAGAACTAGGTTTTTGCAAGGAGATGCAGGATTGGAAGGACATTGCTATTGGCTGATAACTGCTGTCGTCTGGGTGCTGCCCATGTTGATGACTCTCTAAGCTCTCCAGTGACATGTGCAAGTTCTCTGTGCACACAAGTCAATGCTAAATGTTTATGACTGTCACTTGTGTAATTGATTTCACAGTGTACGTAAAATTCTTGCACATGACCACAACTAATTCTCGTTCTTGCTTCTGTTTGAACTACCATTGAGAGCATGGTTTTTACTAAGAGTGCATCAGCATGTCATGTTTTGATTTTGTACATGAACTTAAACAAATGAGGAACATTGCCGAGATAATTTGTAGAACTATGCTGCTTGAATATAGGAAATAATAGGCCAAGCTGATAGTGGAAAGTACCAGAACTAATCTTTCCACAGCTAGAGGTTGGAATTCATATTTGAAGAAGATGCTCTTGAGGAGCCAACCAAACGATTCTGATTGTCGGCAACCGGATCTTGCTCTCAGACTGTAAACAAGAATCCTACTTCACTGATCTATGATTTCATTGCTTCATGAGTGCAGCTTTTTCCTAGTTCGAATTGTTAAAATGATGGCTTCTAGAAAACCCACTTGAGGAAATATCAGGTCTCTAAGGACTAAATTATTAGCTAACTCCACAATCCCACATACACATATTCCATGTGTATGGGAAAGCTCATTCTCATAAAGGAGCGATCACGGTACTGCAAGCTGACATGTCAGGCTTACAAGTTCTGAGAGATGACAACTGGTTCACATTCTAGTCAATGCCAGGTGCTATTTTCAACTTCATTGATATGCTGCATGTTTCCTTTCCTCAGATCCTACATTATATCACAGGTTTTCAGTCATAGCTTACAACCGATTCCTGAATTAATAACAATAGAGTTTAATTAATCATGCAGATATTATCCATCGATTATTATAAAAGTTTGGCCATTGCAGGTAAGGAAAGAACTTTGATTTCGTTTGTATAGTTCAACACCCAAAGCCGGGATATGTATGTCAGCCTGGCAGATCCACTTTTGGATGCGCGTCACCCCATTGTCTACGCGCCATCATGTTGGATAAGCAGCACAAAATCATATTACTAAATGGAATCAGGAGAATTATCAACATCCATATACTGTGCACCTAACAGGATAATTAGCTAGACCCGTACTTCGTGCTTGTGAGCAGACTCATTTGTTTACTCGATTGGCGAAATTGTTGACACATCTTGAACAGGAATCAATTGTTTTGGTTGGAATGTCTCCCAATTGATGCACTTCATACTATTCGTTCTTAACCGAAAGATTGAATGTCTCCCAATTGAAAGCACTTCATACTATTCGTCACTCAACCTCACGATTGGGTTGACAACATGCTACACGCATGTAAATTTCTCGCACTATGTTATAATTTTAGTAACTAGCATGAGCTGACTTCCGATTAGGATTGTAGTGTGAGATGGGTTACAAGGAATATCCACACTGAACTTAAGCCTGCGGGGGATGCCTTTCAAAGATGCCTCCAATCAAGTCAGTGCAGTGACGGTTTTCATGATCTCCAGAGACTAAAGAGCTCTGTCCTGATTGCAATATATCAAGTCACTTACGTAGCGCATGTGAAGGTCTGCTGGTTTACTAACCGTCATGCTTTCATTGGACACATTGAGACTGCAACTTCCCAGTACTGAGAATCGCTTTCCCCATCTAGAAAGCAATGCCGTCGACTACGCTTTTCGCAAAGATTTTGCCACCCGCTCATTCAAGAGATAAAGTGGCGACGTTAAGCCGCGACTATGAGATTATAATCCTCGGCCTCGGGAAGGGAGTAACACAAACTTGTTGCTCATAGGGTGAATAATTTTTTTTAAAACAGGCTTCACACTGATTTCGATCACCACAAAACTGCTGCAGACTTGCCCATGCTTCGCCCCACTTGCTTGTTCTGCCTTCTCCCCTCCCTCCACCCCTTGACAGCTACCTCGACCGCGGCTCCTGCAACCGCATATGATTACTACCACTCTCATTGAACGCCAGTATAGACGCAGTGTACTAAATCAACTTGCTCTGAATATTCCTCTCCATCATCTGTTAATCAAGCAATTTCCGAAGGGGAAAAAGCTGGCGCTGCTGGCAGCAGTTGTACAACTGATCCACTTTGGTCCTTTCATAACAGGTGTGAGCATGATACAACGCCCAGTGCCGGTAGAGGCAAAAGGTCGCTGGTGCTCCAGAGGTCGGAGTGGCCGTCCACTACGAGGCCCCTGAATCGATCCAGGACCCCACTGAGCTTGCCATTGAGTTGCCTCGGGGAGCGGAAGGGATCTTCCAGCGCGCCATGCCCCTCCCTGTCATGAATCCAAGTTGGCTTGAGCTGTGATGCTGCAAAAGCTCACTCCACTCACGGCTTCTAACCCTGGAACCTAGAATCCCCATGTGATTCTTATTTTTCAAGTTTATAATCTGGCACCTGCTGGATCCCTCCTGGTCCCCTCCTGGCAGCTTCTGTGGAAGATTAGATGTCACCCACGGGCCCCCTACCACTTCCCCTGGGGACTTCCTAGTCGAAGAGGGGCCAGTCTTCGTGGTACTACATCTTCTCAGTTACTTGCTGGCCCTCTTTGTCTATGGATCTGTACCTCCCACCCCGCCCTGCATCTTCCGCACTTCAAACTACTTGTGTCAACTGATTTTCAGTTTTACTGACATCATGTGCTGTTGTCGTTTGATCTGGAAATCTACACCACTTTCTCCCGCTACCTCAGATCCAATAGCTTCAAAACCGTTGCATTGTCAAAGATGCCAACGCTCCTTCGTGGTGTCACGATGACCCAGCTCCCGCTCCCCGAAAAACAAATGGAAAAAACTATATATATATATATATATATATATGGACAAAATAAAAACAGAAAAAAGATAGACAAAAAAGAAATGAAAAGGAAAAGAAAATGTCCGAATTCCCCTAAGCGGAGGAATTTAGCCCAGCTACACTACAATCGATCTGTGTACTAGGTATCTAGATTCCTCGGCCTCGATCTTTAGCCTTCCGGTAAGCAACGAAGGGTTTGTCTATCACGGAGATCGATGCACTGATCGCACACATGAGAATGGAGGGATCGATAGAGGAGGAGTCAGGTCTGGACTGTGGAGCTCTGCGGGTTGTGTGTGCGATCTCGGCGTCGCATAGCCTGGCACTGGCGCTTTGGTTCATCGCCCCCCAGGCTACTGGGATTCCGATCGTGTCAAGGATTCTAATGCAAAACATTCCTGGAGATTTGTTTTTTTAATGTTTGTTTGTATAAAAACAGACTCGGTGCTGTTCCCGAAGCATCGCATCCTACTTTTAAGCATGTGCCGTGGTTGTGTTTTTACTCCTCTTTTGCCCGGAGGAGGTGAAGCACATCCATCTCTTTGCAAGGATTTTCCCTTCTCTCTTCCCCTTTGGAAATCAATTGATACAATGAATCTGAATGTCATATTGTATGTAGCATTTCAGACCTTTGAGAAGGAATTAGGGGTGTTATCGTTCCTTCATGAGGATGAAACTCATACTGGAACTTGGAACTGCTATACTGATTTCAAATTGTTTTTATGCCTTTAAAAGACAAATTGTATGAAACGCCCATTTCTAAGGTTACTATTACAAGGGTTCTGCCTAGGAAGACAAAGAGAGATTAACTGACAATTTGTATGTATGTATGTATGTATGTATGTATGTATGTATATTCAGATTATTTATTTATCCAGATTTTAAGCTAAATTGAGTTTTTAAAAGAAAAATGAGGCGAAGAAACTTTGTGTTCACATAAAATTTTGGAAAAAAATGTTCTTCCAGTTTAAATCTTCAATGAAAATTATTGTTTAATATAATCTTTGAAAGTATGTTTACCAAAACATTGTTAAGTTGTTTTAAAAGAATACCAATGTATACAAGTATGTATGAATGCATGTATCATTTAGAATATGAACAGAAAGGAACTTTTGGAATGAATCACAGACATCTTAAAGCTACTAATTCAAAAACAGTTTCAAAATCACACAAACACATGAAACAAAGTCAAGGAACCTCTGTTGGACTTCAAAGGGCCCCCTTTGCTCACACTTTTTCCAAACCATGTCCATTCAACTCACCAAAGGCTTAACCACAAACAACCCTTGAGCTCCAAAGCAACAACATGATAATGCAAATCCTATTTGAGGCACTTGTATTTCTCTTTGACTTTCAATGATAGTGAAGCATTGCTGACTGGACTAGTCATGTGGCTATTGCTTCATTCTTGCATGATTCTGCTGCACCTACACAGAGATAGTTAGTTTAGCATTCTACATGCTTTGGGGGGGGGGGGATTGTCAATCAATAGCCCTTTTGGGCGGCCTTCAAATTGCAATGATCCAGATTCCACAGGCATGACATTGAACAAGTCACAGTTTTGTTTTCGTTTCATTTTGGTTGTTTTGTTTGTTTTGTTTATTATTCTCCTTCTTCTACTACAACTGCGACTGGCCACAGTTCACTATGGAGGCTTAACCCACCTGATGATTGGGTGGCGGTTTGGACCATTAAAGTAAAGGCTAACAAACAAATGAAACTCTCTCTCTCTCTCTCTCTCTCTCCGCTTTGATAGTGGAAAAAGAAGGCAAGGGCCTTTGAAGACCAGGCTTTCCCTTGAGCAAGCACTTCGAGACACACAAAGACTGGTCAATGCAGATTCCCCACTCACTCAGATTGTGGGGCCGAGGAATTTTCCTGGCCTTTGGACAAGGTCTTGTCTTGGGATGTTTCCAAGTTTTCCCATGTCCAGTAGAGACATGTTTGGCCTTTGGATGGTTATAGCCAACATGGTGTCTACCCACACACCTTCACCACCCACATTTTCTATGATAAAAAATGGGTTACAAGTTTACAAATTAGGGAACAACAATGCACCTTTTCTTTTAGCTAATATTGGCTGGAAGAAGAAGAAGAAGAAGTTAGTTTTTTCATGAAGTCTGTCCCAACCATCAGTTTATGTTCTATATCTTGCTCTTGTCTGCTCATCTCACTTGTTTGTCTTTTTCTGGGTCCTTTTAGTTTAGTTTTTTTAGTTTTTTAAAGTTGTTTTCCTTTAGGTTGGCTCTTCAGTAAAGAAGAAAGAGAGGGAGGTGGTGAAGAATCTCAGTGAACTTGAGCAGTTGACTCCTTTTGTACTTCAAAAGACTTGGTAAAATTGAATGCAAAGAGAGAAAGGAAAGTGGCAAGAAGTACCATATTTTGTGGTCAAAGGGGGGGTTATTTGTAGGCTACAGGCTCTCACCACTGCTTTGATCCATCTTTAGCGCAGTTTGTGACTTTGACAAGTCCCCCTCACTTTTTGAATGGGTGCCCATCACCCCCAAAAATTGAAGGTCTAAAGTAGATTTCTACTTCATAGCCCAATGAGAAGAAGCAATGTCTCTTTCCTCTATGGGTTGTCATAGTTTACAACTTTCAAATG
This sequence comes from Physcomitrium patens, assembly GCF_059467195.1. Taxonomy (NCBI): domain Eukaryota; kingdom Viridiplantae; phylum Streptophyta; class Bryopsida; order Funariales; family Funariaceae; genus Physcomitrium; species Physcomitrium patens. The sequence goes on along the minus strand of NC_143416.1, from coordinate 13,762,790 downwards.
TATTGAAATAGTAAGTAAATGTAGGAAAAATGAATAAATAAATAAATAAAATGATCCTGACTACCATTATCACAATAGTATTCATGATGGTACAAAAACTTTCCTCAAATGCTCTTGAGTTCTTTCAATGTATTTGTTTGTGGTTGTGTTGTTTTTAAGCCTCTTTTGATAAAGATATTGTAATAACATGTCACGGTTCTAATAGGGTTGATAGGGAATAATGGAGTGGGTATTATTGTTTCAAACAATATCAGATAAATGATGCTTGTTACTTTGTTGGTAGGAACATTTGTTGAATTTACTGGTTTATTATTTAACAGAATGAAATCTTTTTTTCATAATTCATGCAATTTAATTCTTCAAATATATCAGTAGTACTTTTTTTTAAAGTAATTTTATGCATGTTGAATTTGTAGTCTTGTGCTTTTTTCAGAATTTCAAGAAAAATTGATTGTTTAAACCCTAAAAATTGATGATAATACTCATGCTGCAACAAAATTTACTTATTTACATTCCAAGCATTATTGGAAAATTATTTATTCAGAAACACTAAAAAGAAACTATGCTCAACATTCTAAAATCACCATGTGCAATGTGCTAGTTGTTTTGGCAATTAGTAGAAGAAAATAAAAGCTTAAAATCATGAGAAAAGAACTAGATATTAATGGTAATATCCATATTGCTAATCCTCTAATACATGCACTAATGTGAATTTCTATTGTTCATCAAAATTTTCAAAAACTCAACAATACAACCAATTTGAAAAGATGCATTCACAATTGATCTGTTGCCAACTGAATATATAAAAAAAATAAAATAAAATAAAAAATCTCCATCATCCAGTGTGAACCAAATCAGTAAGTATTACTAAAAAGATGCCAAAAAGGGAAGAAACTCGGCAAAAATTAAAAACTAAAAAAAATGAACACATATTTTTTGACTTAGTAGTTTCCCCTCAACAGCCACCTACAAAAAAAAAAAAAAAAAAAAAAAGTCTGAGCATGTGTGTGCATAAAAACAATACTGTAAGGCCACAGAATGGTCACCACAACACAATCCAAAAAGTAGGGTTTAAGTTATATGTGTCCATTCTTACAAAATGTGGGTACTCCTGCTTTTTCCCCACCAACAGACAGACTTTATCTTCTTTCTTTGTTCTTCCTTCATTCCTCCACATTCTTTATTTATATATATTTAACAAGGGGAGATGTTTCTTTAGTTGTGTGATCCAGTGAGCCCCCCCCCCCCGACACTTCAAATCACCCCATGTTGCACTCTTTCACCCATTTTTACCCACTAAGGGGCCCCTCCCCCACCCCCTTTTATTTTTTTTTGCCAACCTTTCCTAGCCCCAAAGTGTGGCATTCAATTTGTTACCTCCTTGCCAAGCCAAGCCAAGTGGCTTAAGTAATGGCTCCATGAGTGCCCAAAGGAGGCAAGAATTGTAAATGCCGTGAGTAGTAAAAGGGGGTATGAGAGAGAAGGGCAAGGAGAGAGGCCATCCCCATCCATTTCCATCTAATGTGTTGAGTGTTGTGAACAGTGCATGGGGGAGGAGGCCAAGTTGCTCATGGATCCATCTCTCAGTGCCCTTATGGCCTTTGAGGTCCTTTGATATGGCTTTCCCATGAAAAGGTGGCCCTTCATCACCCACCTAACTTCCAAGGAAAGGAAGGTTTAATTCTCAGTTTGTATATATGAATATTAACAAATGAACCAAGAGTGCAATCTGTTCATGCCTTTTCTGAGAGAATGACACTGTACTTTAGCAACTATGTGAAGATTTAGATGTGAATCAATTGCAAGGGATTGATCTGAACATGAGGGTCTAGCTCTATGTAAATAAAAGAGTTTTGGCATTCCATGTTGTTGCAATTGAGAAGTAACAACTGATGTAGGGCTTTTGGCACATGTGAAGTTTGAGTTGGAAGACTCCAGAGTCCAGGTCATCACATAAAATTTTGCCTAAAGTAATGACGGCAAAATTCTTCTGGTTCATCATGGAGATGCTTTGCTTTCAATCATTGATCAAACGGGCGCGTTGCATGTGCGGTGCTTTGCTCCATGCTACAAGTAATGGGCACCAAACTGGTGCATTATTTAGTGGAGGTGCCCTTTCAATCAGCAAGGCTTTCAGGATCAAGAGTTTTAACTGATCTCATTGTAATCGTTGCAAAGGGCAGAGGGCGAAACTTTTAAGAAGATATAGAAATCCTGCAGAATTGATTTCCTTCCTAAACAGTCAACTCCTGTTTTTCCGAAATACAACGATTGGCAGCCTCGAATCATCGGTTCAAGGAGGACTTTTGATGAAATCTAGTGTCCACCGGCACAAATGTGAACACAAAATCAAACGTGAGCATCTAAAAACCTTGCTTGGTTTAAGCCTGTGCATGATGTCATACTTTGGCAGTCAACAGAACGAATGTGACCATGTTAGCTATAACGGAATACATAGAATGACGTGAACACAGCGTGGAGACTTTCATGTTTTTTCCAAACAATGAATTTCTCTGACTCGACAAACATGTGTCTCCACAATTATATGTACAATGATTACAGATCAGCGCCATGTCTGAAACTATTCCAATCCCTGCAGTGAGGAATAACTAATCCGCCATGGAAGCTCTGTATCTAGCGATTGATCCATTGAATCGTGAGCTCACTGCAACTGTAACTGGCAGAAATCTCTATTGCCATCTGTGAATGACTGGATAGACTGGCGGGCATAAGTCTAACTCTGAACCACTATCAGTTCAACTATCTGTGATCATCGAAGCTTGAAAGTTAGAATGGAAATCCTCGACGCTGATCGAAATCAGTCATATCTCTGACCGAGTCGGAGCTCAAGGTCGACTGAATCCAGAGGCTTGTCGTGTGGAGATCTCCAGGTGGATTCACAGGGAGAGTTGAACAAGATAGGGTTGCGGTAACTAGAAGATGAACCACCGTAGGATTGATAAGAATCCACATGGGCGTGTGGATATTCATAAGACGATGCTCTACCGTAGTCTGAGCTTGATTGCATGTCATGCGAATTTCCTCTCGCGATCCAGTCGCTCGAGGCATTGTTGAACGTGGAATTGGGCGTCTCGCTGCCGCTGCTTGCTCCACTTCGAAGCTGCGCGAGCTGGTTCGCCTGAGCTCTCTCTCGCCTGTGAACATTCATGTGCCCACCCAGGGCCTGCGCAGTGCGGAACTCGCGCTGGCAGAAACTGCAAGAGTAGGATCGCGGAGGCCACTGGCCGCTCGTGCTCGCGTCCTCGGCGAACGCGCGCACCTCCCACGAGTCAGATTCGGCACTGTTGGCTGCAATTCTCTTGCTCCACGTGTTCCCCCCTCCTTGGGTGTGCGTTCCGTAGCTCGAGGGCGTGCCCCAGGATCCACCACCATCCGAGTCATGCATTCCCCCCCATGATGTACTTCTCCTTACGTGCTCGTGCTCAGGAAACAGCACCATATGGGTTCCCATCCCTTCTACAGGTCAGATTCTCCCTCACCCACTTCCCGAACACCTTGATACTTATCACAACAAAATTAACCGACCGCTGAACAACGCCCAGATTTTTTGCTCTCGATACAACCGCCTCAGTGATGCCAATCTAATCCTCAGAAAACTCTCGCTTGCTCGCACAATCAGTTCTGATCAGGCTCTCAGGCTCTCACCTCCGAGGAAATGGAACAGTGAACCACCGACTAGCTAGAGTCCTGGTATATCTGAACCGTAGACGTATAACTTGAGACCAAGCTGATATGATAACATCCCCTTGGTTGAAGAAGCGCCCACTTGAACCAATTTCCAATGAATCGCAGCGGCTATCTCACACAAGCATTGGCCGATTTACAACACTTAAGATTCCAACTGCGTAAGGTTTTATATCTAGAGCAAACTCAATCAACGAACTGCCGACAATCGATTGAACCAGAGACCGGTTGAGCTCGAGGGGTTGATCCTGTGCGCTTGAGAATACCAGCAGGGTACATGCAACGTGCAATTCGGCGAAAAACAAACCACTCAAAAGGCTGGTTCAAGATGCGTCACGGCATGCAGATAACGGTACCATCGACATGACCCAGAACTATCGATCAAAAGGTGAATGCGCTTAATGTCTGCTCTGAAGAAAGAGATTGACGTGGAGACCACATCCAAAACTCCCACAAGAAGAGCCTTCGATCAAGACCTGCACAGGAATATCGATAACCTTCCACAGCGGAGAAAATACTGCTAAAATACTACTTATACCCTCCTCTCGCACTCTTCCAACCCCTCTCCCTTTCAGCAACAGCAATAGCAACAACAACCACAACTCATGAACAGCGAAACATAGGAACAGTCCCTTCACAGTCACTTCGCAGTCCCCTTCAGTCACTTATTGGTTGCTTCAGTCGTGGCAACAGAAAGAAGAAGTGCGAACAAGGGTTGTCTGCTTTACTTGTCCACAGCGTGTGTGGGATTACAGACGCTTAGAAAGGCTCTTTAGAACTCGACCTGGGACCGAGCCTTAGGGCGTCTCTGTCTCAACATGCAGTTGAACTGAAAAGTCACCCAATAAGATAAAGGAGGAGAGAACTAGGGGGGGGGGGGGGAGAGGAAAGAGTGCGGACTCAGACTGGGTGTGAAGTGGACCTCCCTCGGTGGGCCTCCACTTCAACAACAACAACAACACAAATATTTACTGACCAAAACCATAAAAAATCACATCCCTGTTTCAGTGGGTTTTTGTCAATTTCTCAGTGGATAGGTCAATTTCTGATCATTTCGGCCATCCATCTGCTCCCCACCTTTATCCTCCCTATTGTAACATCATAATACCCCATTTCCCTTTCAACTGATCTTTGCTTGTTGATTGTGTGTCCATTCCTTGGTCAACCTAGGGTCTATAGCCTTTGCCCCTGCCTTTGCCAAATTCAGTTCACTAATAAAAAAAAATAACAATCTTTTTGGGTGAAAAAGGGAGAGAGAGAGAGAGAGAGAGAGAGAGGTAATGTACACCAATCCCTCAGCAGGTTATAACAATAACCTTGTGGAATCTATGACAAAAGAAAACTTCCAGGCATCTTAAGAAGGACCATATGAGCTGCAGCAGGGCTCCAGCAGCAGCAGCAGCATAAGGCAAGGCACAGCTGCTGGCAGGGTGGTTAGAACATGGATTTGGTCAGATGGGGGTCTGGGGATATCACTGACATCTGAGCCCCCCTTCCTAAATTAGAGCCAGGGATCCAGCCCAGGATAACATGAGCACCCATCACTTCTTCAAGGCCTCTAGAAAAAGCATACACACTCATACAATCTCTCCCCCTCTCTCTCTATCTCTCTCTCTCTTTTCCCCTTATTGCTCTCTTCCTTTCCCAGTGCGTCTCAAAACCTACTCCAATCCACAACATAGGAGAGAGAGACCCAGCTTTGACACATCACTAGTCTACTGCCATGTTCTTAGACAGAGGCTAAGTAAATACATGAGAAATAAGAAGGATCCTTTTTGCTGCCTCTTCTTCTTCTTCTTCCACTTCTGTCTACCTGTCTGTCTGTGTGTCTGAGTCACTGTCTACCAGCAGCACAAGTCCAAGTCAGGGCAGTTAGGAATATGAGGGGGGGGGGGGGGGGGCTGACACCATTCCCATGTTGATAGACATGAGAAGTGCACACCCACAGCCAGGCAAGGAGGAGGGAGTGAATGGCTGGAAGGGGAAAGCTCTGTGCCCTACCATTGTCAGCCAGGGCCATGCCATGCTCTATGCCATTGTAGAGTTAGTGGAATATGAAACAGACAATGATGTAAGTTAGGAGAAGAAGCATGCGAATGAAGGAGATGAAGAAGGAGAAGGGTCAATCCCACAACAGGCCTGCCATCCATCCAGTCAAACACACAGAAAGGTGACACACCACCCTACTACTTGGCTTGCTTTCTATGGGGTTTTGAAACTTTCCTCTTTGTTTGATAACATGGGCTCTGGACTACATACTACCCAGAGAACTAAATGGGCTCAGACACATTGCCCATCACTGTGGTTTTTTCTGTTTTTTTTTGTTTATATATATATATATATATATATATATATGTGTATTTTTCAATATACAATCTGAAGCTGATGTCTACAATTGGGCAACTTCAGTCGCTGTAGTTGATCCAGCTCCAGGTGGGACAGAAACTGTCACAATCCCCATGTGTCTCAAGCCCATTTGTTGCATCTGAAGAAAGTATGTTATGAGCTTTGTCATCTCAACAGTTCCATTGGGAGAGAACTGGAGCAAGGTTTCAAGCTTGGGAGATTCTTCCTCTGTGCAACACAGATTGTGAATTAACTTCTTCTGTTTTTTAACTAGAAGAATGTATGTGTGTTATGTTTGTTTAGTGGTTTTTGAATGGTGGTGTAGAGCAAATTGGTGTGACAATCTTTGTGGTGGAAATTCCATCCCTCGCAGAGGATTTCCAAGTTAAAAGAACCCCCCGTGAAGCAAATGTTTGTGTATGTGTGACCATGAAGAAGAGATCTCAGATCACTGATTGATTTGGACAAAACAAACCAATGCCCAATCATACCATGTGAAATCAATATTTTTGGCATATCCTCTTTGCAATTTCTTGTGTCTATTGAAGTGGACTCACAGAATATCAACTTTTTTATTTCTTTTTCAATTCTGTCTTCTCTTTTATTTGTTTTTTATAGACGATTTCTATATAATTTTTGCATTCTTATATTTTATAATAAGATCAAATAGAATATAATAAAATTCTAAAAACATAAAGTGGGTGCCCAGGAATATTATATAACATGAAAGAGGTGGACCATGCTTAGCACAGAGCAAGAAGTGGGGTAAATATACTTACAATGGATAGTCTCATTAACAATGAAGTAAAACTCCCAATTTAGATGTTCGAAAATCAAGTGTTTGATGCAAAAAAAAATAAAATCGTTTTTTAATACAAATCCATATATGTGAAAAAATCAGAATTAAAATTTTGTAATTAATGTCTACTTTTACAACTGAACATGTAAAACACATGCTACTGAGTAATTTTGATTACCTTGAATGAGCAATGCATTCTTATATGTTTCTCAGAAAATGAAAAGAAACTTATACCTGAGTATGTATATATATATATGTATGTATATATATATATGTATATACACATACACATGTATACACATAAATATGTGTGTGAGTGTGTCAAAGTGTTCAAATGGTCAAAAAACTAAAATATGCTTAACCTTCTTTTCTTTCTCTTTGTTCTATTTGGAATTAAGTATTGATTTGAAACAAAGAGATGTCTATTATTTATTTCAATCATTTGATTAAAATATAATTTTGTTTTAACAACTGTTGATTCAATAAATACTTTGCTCAATGTAAACACTGCAAATCTAGATTACTTCTGCATAAGTACAGATGTGAATAGTAACTCCTGCCTTCACAACAATCACATGATATTGTCATCCATTTTCAAAATTGAAGGGTGTCAATAGATTCTTAAAACATAACTTGAATCAAACATAGAATTCAACAAAAAATCTAACAAGTTGTATCTAATTTTTATTTAGATTTATAAATATTTAGTTCTTAATGATGTTTCAAAGACAATATAAACTTTACATTGTGATAAATTTGATTACAATACTATTAAAAATATCTTAGTGACAATAAATTTTTATTTCGTTTTATTTTGAGGTTTCTTTCTTTTTGACAGACACGCTATGGTCTCCCACCAAACTTTATTTTTATTTTTTATAATAAAAAATAAACTGGTAAGAAAAAGAAAAAGAAAAAGAATATATATATATATATATATATATAAAGACCAAATGAAGGCATGTCCAAGTGAAGAAGGAAAAGGAAATGATGGATGGATACATGAATGGGCTCTTAGTAGTGGAGGAGAATAAGAAGCATATTTCAAATCATATTAATTTTGATTATTAAATTATCTATTGAGACATATATACCTATACCTATATATATATATATATATATATATTCATAGGAAATTTCTTTTATTCACAAATAAATTTAGATTTCATATTTAAAATTTGGTTATCAAGTTTCTTGTTGGCACAACTAGGTGTGCACCTTCTCCAATTGGAATTAGAATGTAGGCTTAGTAATAAGCAACTAAATTCAAGATGATTTTTATTGAAATTATAAATTATCTATAATTGTTTGTTTGGCCCGAATGCAACAATAATACTTGTACAAAAGACACATATATCTTTAAAACCATAATAAAATCTTACTTACATCTTGAATTGATTTTGTTTTACAAAAATAAAATGAAAAATATAATGAAAATTTGTGCAAAAAGTCATTGCAAAAACTTCTACCAAGGTTGGCTTAATCCATTTTTATTTATAATTATCCATCTAAAGATCCATACATTTGTCCATATATTCACCTTGATTGTATTGCTTATTCTTACAAATCAATGACTTGATTTTTGGCATTACTGCTATATCAAAGCAAGAGTCTTTTAGGTTGATGTAAGTTGAAACTATAAAATACTTTATGATAAATATAAAAATAAAATAATAGTTATTTATTTATTTATTTATTTATTTTTAATATTGTGCAAGCACTTTTTTTTCCTTGAGTTATTGAAGATAAGAAAAGTAGTATTTTCGAGTAAAACATCAAAATCAATTACATATTAATACAGAATAAAAACGTAACAAAAAAAGATATTGTAACAAATGATTTTAAAATACTGACTATTAAGAGATGATATCAAAGTCAATTAGGAATGAGTAAGATTTCTTTTTTAAATTCTAAATTATATTATATTGTGTGTTTTTGCCAAGTGCAATGGTTCATCATGATCATCTCTTGAAAAGACATTTGAAAAGGAAAAAAAAAAGATACTTACAACTCATTTTGCAAGGGAAAAACAAAAAAAGTGTAGTAACCAGTGATCCAACTTGTGGGAAAGTTTTCAAATTTTAAAAATAGAGTAAACCATTTTTAATTATTTTTCCACGTATATTTAAAAGTAAATAAATACTAAAAATAAAATACTCCCATACATATACAATTCTTGTTGAACACTGTAAAATAACCAACAAAAACAATCGACGTCATATTCTTAATTAAGCTTCGGTAGCTGTCAATATGGTTGATAATTATCACATACTAATAATGGCCTACCCAAATGACGTTTGTTGCTAGTCAACACATAGAACTATATTACTCTACCGAAATTGTGACAGGAGTTAATAAAATAAAATAAAACACTGAAGGGTCTTAAGTGCATTAAGGATGCACTAATGTTGAATTTACTCAGTAGAAAAGTTGTTCATTATCAGATACTGCACAGAAACTCATCCACTCTGGCTTTGTTTGAGACTTTTGAAACACTGAACTCTATAAAAATAGTTTTTGAAATAATTTTACTTCTATTTTATGCTATCTAATTTGTTCGTTTATTTTTGGTCCATCAACACCACTTGAAGTCAAACTGGGTGCAAAAGAAAGGAATGAGTCTTAAAGATGAGTTTGATTTTCCATGAAGTGGGTTCAACGGGACTAGTCTAAGCTTGGGAAGACTCTCAACTCAACATTTATTTTTTTCATTTTATTATTGTTATTATTATTACTATTATTTTCATGTAAATATATATATATATATATATATATAAGTTTCTTGAATATGGGTTCAAATTGAGGGTAAAGAACTAACTTGTGGAAAATAATGATTATAATGATAGTGATAACACTAATATTAATTCAATGGGATGAAAGGTCTCCACTCACATCCAATGCAATCTCCCTCACACAAATGTGCCTAAATGCAATGCCCTTCTCTTTGAAACGTGCTTCTTACCATCCTCCTCTACTAAGGGCCCATTTATGTATCCATCTATCATTCATATATGTATCTATATATATATATATATATATATTTTTTTTTGTTAGGGGTCTTGTATGAAAATTGATGATTCATTAAAGACCAATTATATAGGGACCATTGGAAAATTACATGTAACATTAAAAAATGTTATACTTCTTGCTAAAAAATTACATGTAATATTAAAAAAAGTCAGCGGAGGTGGAAACAATTCAAGACTTCTTAGCAGATGTGATGACTCTGGTGTCTTTGGTACAAATCTCAACTTCTCTATGGATCTTTTAAAAGAAAATCCGGTTCATTCTATTTGTAAAAATATGCCAAATACAAGAACATCCTCATCCAACTAAATGATTTTTAAGTGAATTGTTGCCTCTTGGATTTTTAAGGAGTTGTGCAGGTCTTTTTATTTGTACTAAATCATGCAAAATATTGGTGGATGAAGAAATTGTACAAGCAGAAGTGGCTAAATTATGCCAAAACACAATTATTATGTGCTTTGTGGAGAATAAAGTTATAGAACCTAGACTTAAACATACGATAGGAGTTATATTTCTTAGCAAGAACTTAGGCCGTAGTTATTTATTTTTAAAAACATCCTTCAAAGAAGTGACAAGGTATATATTGATTATATCTCCATCTTGTTCTAGACTTGGATTTAGTATCTACTAAGCATAGAATTCAAAATTTGATGTGAAAAATATTTAAATCTTTCTTAATATTTCTCATTCCAATTTTTTTAAAATCCCTATATGAATTGTATTATGTAAGCTCCCAAAAAAATTCTTCTAATAGCCTCTCAAATTGCAAGTGGGATTGGCAAGGTTCTAAAGCATGAATCAATTAACAATAAAACTTCAAAGCTTTACTTTTACATTCACATGAACTCATGTAATGGATGGGACCTTAAAGTGAAGTTGAATAATCTTGTCACTAATACTATGAAAGCTATTTTTAAAAACTATTTAAACTTATTGGTAAGATATTAATTTTGTCTTGCTACCAAATATCAAATCCAAGCCAAAATTCAAATCTAAGATTTTAGCAAATTCGCCAAAGCAAGAAAAAATTTTTTTTTGATAAAAATAAAAATAAATCTATAATATCTTAAAAAAATTATAACCACTACATAAAAGTAGATTTACCAAACAAATCTTCATGTATGAATCTCAATCTTACTTTGATAATGTATAATGTAAAGATAATTGACACAATGGCTTTATTATAGTAAGGTATAAGTATAAGAAGAAATTAAGAAGAAATATTAGTATATTACTAAATATACAATCAAATATTTTACAAGTTCTAAAATACAAATTTCTTTTGAATCCATTAATCTAAAAATTGATATTAAATTTAAGATCTATTTACTCTCTAAACCAAGATTTAATCAATTTATTATATAAGAAGTAATGGATTTGGAAACCCTTAAAAATACTTTATTATCCATCTACTTTCAATTAAATATCTTGACAACAAAATATATGACATCTTTAGATTCTATAAATCACAATTCTAACTTGCAATTATTGAATTTTGATGAGTAACATGTATCTAAGAGTGTCTTTAACTTGATAGATCAATAAGACTTTATACAATAAGCAACAAGCCTTCTGACAATACTAAAGAATTTGTGCAAGAGAAAGCTAGCACTCTAGAAAAACAAATGGAGAGGATATAGATAGCTACAATAATAATCATAACCATCTTTTTTAATAGCAAAAAAGCTAAGGCAGACAACATAATAGATGAATAAGATATAAAATTCACAAATGGTATTTTAAAAATAAGCAAGAATAATTTCAAGATACTCATTAGCTTTAGAATATTGCTATAAATTTAATACTAATTATAGCTTCAATCTTTGGCTCAAAATTTGTAATCTTAATTAACAATATAAATGTGTATTTACTTAATATAGTTTTTTAATATAGTGGATATTTTTTTAGTTTTTTTTTTTAGATTTTTTAAAGGATTCTTTAAGATTTTAATTTTATTTTTAATTTTTTTTATAATTTCTTCAATGTTTATTTACGATTTCCTTAAAATTTCTTAAGAATTTTTTAAAGATTTATTTATTTTTTAAAAAACATTTTTTATGATTTATATATGATTTTTTTTTTTTTTTTTTTTTTAGATATTTTTAAGGATTCTTATGGATTATTAAGGATTTATATGAAGTTGATTAGAATATGATAAGAAATGTCTAATGTTTTTCTAGAGTTGATAGGATATATTTAAGATAATTAAAAGTTTACTTAAATTACTCAAGTTAGCCAAAAAGAGGTTTTTAAATACTTTATAAATATTTTGTATTATGTATTCAATTTTTAGATAAAATCAAATCCGTCCACAATCAAATGCTTAGTAAATTTGTAGGTTGATGAAATCTTTATTAATATAATAATATATTTAGCAAGATTGTGAATGAATTTAGGTTCTCTATTAACTGTTTTGTAGCTTGATTTGATAAACTTAATACTTTTAGAACGCTCTCTAATCTTAATTTGCCATAATATGTTATATTATCACATGATACTAATAATATTTTTGCATACCTTAGATTCAAATAGTAAAAAGACTCTTCAATTAGGCTACAACAAGTCAATTAAGACGTAGTTTAGAAAGTTGATTTTAGAAATTATTTTCCAATACAACTTATCATAATCACTAAAGTGGCTTTGAGTTAGAATACTATGAAGGTAATGCCTAGATATGTGCTTGTAGAATTAGTATTAAATAAAATAAGCATATGACTATCAAATCCACCAAATCCAAAAGTGCCAAGTCTTGTAGAATAAAGCCGGAAAAACATCATTGGCCTAGATTTTTCATTTATGGTCCATTAAAGGCTTGTACCTAAAAGTCCACCAAGTTTGGTATAATAAGGGCTTATAGATCTAAATTCATGAAGTTTTATAATTCTACACTTATTGGATCAAATGGCTTATATCTCAAAAGGCAATAAGACTTTTTATAGATCATAAAGTCAAAAAAATCTAACACATTTTGAAAGCTTGTAGAAATTTAGTAATAGATTTTTATTCCATAAAATTAAAGCTAGTAGTAGCCAATTGTTTTTACTTTGGCTCTTCTTCTATTAACAAATTTTATTCCAATAGTAATCATACTTTACAAATAAAATTCATTTTTTATCTATAAATAGTCTTGAAGTTGGAGGTTCTTACCATAAGTACATGTAACAAAATATTTGATCATTGTTTTTATAGAAAAATAAATATTTTTTGTAACTAATAGTTTAATTTTAATTTTTTAAGATGAATTAGAATTAATAAATAATATTTATTGTACTTTGATAACTCTCTACATTACAAAATCTTTAGGCTTGAGAAAAAAAGAGATGGTACACTTATTTTCATAAGATCAATTTTATTCTAAATCACTTAGACATTGTCATATTCTAATATGGCTAATAATGAAAAAAAGAAAAAAAAAATTATATTATAGAAGAACTCATTTCAAAATATAATAGCAAATTATGTTAGAAACAAAGATAATATTCAAGAAGGTGGTAAAATTAATAAGTGTTTATGGAGTCTTTTTACAAAATGAGCTTTTATTCACTTTGTAGGACCATAGATAAGATAAATCAAGGTAGAAGAGCATAATTAATATTACGGATATCTTAAAGTAAAATTAAATAGTAGATTTAAAAAAAATTAACTTAAAAAATTAGATGTTGATATTTGCAAAAGACCAATTAAGAATATGGATCAAAATCAAACATTGAGGCACAAACCTACCTCCTTGTGGTAAATTTGAAGGTTCTTTTGTTGATTGAAGAGTGAGATTCAAGAATAAAGTAGAATTTATTTTATTAGGCATTGATTTTGAGTGATTTGAATTTTTAATGACTTTGTAAAAGCTTTGCAAAGTTAAGATTGTTTTGAAGTGGCTCTAGTTTTTGTGAAATAAAAAGGATTTATATTTTGTGAAATTTGTAGTAGTTTCACAAATAAAGATTTTTGGATTTGTAATCATATTTTTTTAAAATTTATGTTATAAGTTTAAATTTGATCAAATTCTTAAATTAAAAATTATTGAAATTCAAGTGTATTTTTGTTTTGAAAATTAAAGTTTGGAGGACTTGTGAGGATTTTTTAAGATTTGCAAAAATATGCCTAATGGATTGAGATAAAATTTGGCATACTTATAGCAAACTTAATTTCCAACAACTGCAAAAAATTGAAAGCAATTGGATTGTAAAAACTAAAGATATTTGCACCAAAAGATTAGCATCAAGGTTAGAAAAGGATACCAGTTGACATCTAAGAAAATTATGAGGTTTTCCTTCTATTTAATATGATTGACCATATTTAAATTTTTATGCTTATTGTCTAAAAAATGATTAAGAGATGTCCAAATTTTGAGTCAAAATCAACAAATGGACTATTTATTATTGAGATTTTGAATTTGCTATAGCATTTGATTAAGATTTTGATTAGGATTTAATTTAATTTTAATTAAGATTTAGAATTAATGATTTGACAAAGATATGATTAAAATCTGATTGAGGTTCTTTTAGAATTTTATTTTGGTTAAAATTTTAATATAATTTTTTAATAATTTTTTAATAATTTATTTAAGATTTTATTAGAATTTTATTTAAAAGTATTAAATATTTTTTAAGGCTTATTTGGAATTGATTACAGTATGATAAGATTCATCTGGGATTTTTTAAGGTTGATAAGATGTACTTTGATTAATTGAAAGCTTACCTTGGTTGTTCAAGATTGTCAAAGGATGTTTCTATATGACATGTATTATTTTGGATTGTAAATCAAACTTTAAGATAAGTCCAAATTCTTCCATAGCTAGATTCCTAGTACACTTATAGATTAAATTTTACATAACACAATAATGCAAGAGACCATAAATTATGTTAAAATCTCAAAAAAAGATATATTTAAATACATATGTATATATATATATATATATATATTTATATATATGTATTTATTCTATAGCCTATAACAAAGTTCCTTAGATCTTTATATTTTAAGTCTTAAAAGTATTTGGTTTTGATATCTTCTTTTGAAAAATAATTCAAATGAGTTTCCAAGGCTCAATCCATTTTAGTTGACATTAACAAAGCTTATACCAAAGATTTTTCTATAGAAAAAAAAGTAAAACAATGTAGTCTTTTAGTTCCATATTTATTCATCTTGATTGATATTTTTTTTTTAATATTGATATTTAAAATATTACCAAATAACACTACCTATAAGATATTTATATTCTTTAGAGCTGTAGTTAACAAATCATAAGCTAATATATTGATGTCTCTACTATTATTACTAAGACAAAGAAGATAAATTATTAAGCAGTTTAGCTTGGCATTGGATCTTAAAATGAATTGGTTTCAATCAAGAGTCTATTGACAATCCAAAAGATCTAATAAAGTGGCTTAAAGTAATCAATTTGAATGGACATGGACATCTAATATAAACATCAATACACACTTTAAAACTCCTTTTGGAGTTTCTTTCATTGTGTAGAATATTTATCAAATTTTTATCATTGTTATGATAAAAGAATTAGACTACTAATGCTCTATCAGAAAAACCAATATGATAAGTCAAGCCATGATTGTGAATATTACATATTTTTTTGTTATATTTTTTTTAGCTATATGGGTTGAAATTGTAAAAGATATTTGAAAAATTAAATCTATGGTTAAAATGTTTTTGTGAAAAAAAATCATTTCTTTGACACCATCTAATGTAGCACATATTATTATTATTATTGTTATTATTATTTTTTTTTTGTAAAGAATTCAAAGAAGGTGGAATTGATATCATTAACCTAAAAAAAGCCATTAAAGCACTCTTATTCAAATGGATGCTGGTGGCAATTCAATTGAACTAAAAAAAAAAAAAAAAAAAAATTAGATTTAAAATGGTAAATTTTAAATCTATAAGTAATAGAAATAAGGGATCAAATCTTATTTGGTTATTTATTTTAAATCATAAATATGATATAGGATCTACATATATATATATATATATATATATATATATTGTTGTATATATCTTGGTTTCTTCAGCTTAGCCTTTTAAATTTTTTTTTAACATATAAGATTGTATTTATGGTAGAATCTCTAATTTTTATTAGTTGAAATTCATAAATAATTCTATTAAGTTATATTTTTCTACTCAAGCAATCTTCATTGTGTCAATAATCTTTTTAAAGGATCATTGATTCCCCTTACCACAAAAGAAGCAATACCCACAAACCACATTTCACCATTTTATAGCCCTATTTGAAATTCTTTTACATTTATTTTTTAATTTCTTAAAAAAATATATTCTATTATAATAATTTCTTTCTAATACTCAATGATTGGATTGATATTTTTTTGTATAGATATTCAATCTAGGAATATTTACTTTCAGCAAATATAGATTAAATTTAATGAGGAAAAAAAATTGGTATTAATATAACTTTTTTGAAGAAAAAAAAAACTTCTACTTAATTCATAGGATCATAATCAAGACAAAAAAATAAATAGTTAAGCAAAAAAGAATATTGTAAGTATCTTCAGGTGAGGGTAAAGCGTAACTTTAAGTAAAAATTATCTAAATTATTTAAACTGATACCTAGAGAGAATCGGTTGTGGAGTTCAGTCAATACCAAACTTTAAGATACAAAATTGGACATTTAGGAAAATAAGAGCTTTTTTATTTATAAAAAAATAATTAAGAAGAAAACTTAGTAGGTTTCTTCAAAAATTGGATTTAAGGAATTTGAGTGAATAATAATTTTGTAAGAGCTTTGCAAAGTTAGGATTACTTTAAGTGATTAAGTTTTTTTATGATTGAAAAGAACTTTTATTTTAGTAAATTATGTGAATTTTATAGCAAATACACAAATGAAAATTTTTAGATTTGTGAACATAGTTGTATTAGATATTTGTTATAAAGTTAAGCTTTATTAAATTTTTAGATTGAAGATTATAAAAATAAAAATAAATTAGGATCTTAAAAATAGTATTTGAGGATAAATAAAAAATTTTGTAACTTTAAAAAATATAAAAAATATATTAAAATGATATTTTTTTAAAATTAATAGTTGACTTAGTTTCTAACGTTTATGCAAAAATTTAGAGTAAGTTAATTGTACAATAGGGAGTCATAGATGTTGGAAGATTAATATCAAGATTAAAAAAAAAAAATGACAATTGATACCAAAGAAACTTAAGAGTTTTTTCTTCCAATCTATAAGTTTAGTTATTTTAAAATTTTGTGTATTTTTTTCAAAATAATACTTTTAAGTAGATAATTTTTAAAAATTAAGATCAATGGTTAATTTAATAATTATTAAGGTCTTAAATTTTATTTTAGAATTTATTTAGGATTTGATTATAGTTTTTTAAGATTTATCAAAGGTTTAATTAAGATTTGATTAAAAAATTAGATTTTAATTAGGATTTCTTTAGGATTTTTTAATTTTATTGATAATTTTATTAGGAAACAATTAGAATTTATTTTAGAATTGCTTTGAATTTGGTTAAGATTCTTTTAAAGGTTTTTTTATGATATTTTAAGGATTATTTAGGATTTCTTTTGGTTTATTAGGATTTATTTGGTATTTAATTAGGATTATTAAGGATTTTTTAAGGTTTATTTGGAATTAATTAGAGTATGATAATATTTTTTTAGGATTTTTCTGATGTTAATAAGGTATACTTAACATAAATAGAAGCTTACTTAAGTTGTTTAAGATTTCCAAAAAGATATTTATAAATATCTTATGTATTGTTTTTGGATTGTAAGTCCAACTTCAATATAAGATCAAAGCGTTCTAAAAATATCTATTTAATGAATTCATACGTTGATTTTTAAATAATAAAACTCCATCACATTTGAAATTGGACAATCTTATTGTTATATAAATTACCAGCCAATTCTTGGAATTGAAATCCTAAAAAGTCATTTGCTTTGTAATGTATATATATATATATATATATATATATATATATCGATATATTCTTTCTTTTAAATTAAAATATTTTTTTAAAATGTGGTCTTTATTATAGAAACTTTGTCTATATGCTATTTGGACTAAAAGAAAAAAAAAATTGTCTTTGAAAATGAAGTATAGCTTACATTCTATATTAGAAGCATGGTTTAGAAAGGTTTTATCAAATATAGATAAATTTATTGGAATTTTTTAAAAAGAAATATTAAAAAATTTGTAATTATAGAGTCCTATTATTCCTATAAATTTTTCAAAAGAAATAGCAACTCTATAATACCTCAACATACAAAATTATAAATGAGCTTGCTTGAAGAATTATTCCAAGTTCTTGGTACTCTTCTCTCTATTTTTGGATATAAGTTAAATAAACTATTGTAATCTTCTAATCCTTGAATGTATTAGGTATATCTCATTTTATATCAAAAATATAAATTAAATAAATTCAAATCAAATCAAATAACATATCTTAATATTTTCATGAAATATTTTTAATAAAGTTAATTTTAAATTATGATTATCATTTTTATTGTTTTCAACCTTAAATAAAGTTAATTTTAAATTATGATTATCATTTTTATTGTTTTCAACCTTAAATAAAGTTAATTCTAAATTATGATTAGCATTTTAAATTGTTTTCATTTTTAAATTTTTTTTAAGGTTGAAAACAATAATATATTTTTAATATAATGTACATAGTTTTTTGAAAGAAGATTATCATTATTATTATGTACCTAATTAAATAATTTTATTAGAAAAAATAGAATCTTAATCTTATTTTTATATGTACTAATGTTCTTTATTTCAAGTATAATATTTCGAAAAGAATTCACGTAATATACTTTTTTATACAATACTATTTGTATGTGTATTAAAGAATAATGTGCACACTTAAATTTGCTTCTCAATTATTTTTTAATTCTTTTGAAAAATAAGGATGTTAGGGATTTAAATTTTGAAAATTCTCTTAAAGATATGAATTTGCATTCATTTATTGCTACAGCTTCTATTAAAGAGATATAATTTGAAAAATCCCTAACATCCTTGTTACAATAAAATACTTAAAACAAATTTAGGGTTTAAGATGTTTGCAATAATTATTACTAAAAATAGTGCATTTATTCAACTAGAGGCAGTGGAGGTACAGTTAATCAATTTTGAGATACAGTTCAAGAGTATATTGCTAGAAAATTCTCTTATTACAATATAAAAATTTTAAGGTATAATATATTATATTAATTTACATTTTCTATTCTGATGTTATTCTTTTTTAAAGATATTTGTACACATATTTTTATTAATATGTGTAATAAATATATTAATAAAAATATGTGTAATAAATATATTAATAAAAATATTTGTAATAAATATATTAATAAAAATATGTATATATTAATAAAAATATGTGTACACATTATGTAATAAATGTTGGTATATTACTTGATTTCTGTATTTTATATTATTTTATTTTTGGTTTAAGGGATAAAAAGTAAAGGACATTTAATCTCTAGCAATATTATTTTTAAGATAATATTCTTATGAAGGGTTATGTAAAACCGTGATAAAAACTAAGACTATTCATTACATACAATGCCAAATAATAAATCTACAGTATTGATATATATTATCAAAAAATTATTTGATTATTTTTTTTACTACTAATGAAATTTATACAAGACGTTATATATATATTTTTGGTGAAATGAACTACAATTATCAAAATACCTTTTTTTTTAAAATTAGAAATAAGTGGAATTGTTTTAAAAATGTATTAAAACAAGATTTTTTTATTTTTTATTTTTATTTTTATAATAGTTAGTTTTTACAAAATTTTCACAATCAATTCTATTGACTTTTTGCTAATTAAATTTACAAATAATAAATCTATCATAGTACAGAATTTTTATTATAAATTTTATAATTAATCTTAGTTTTTTTTAATATTGAATAAAAAAACAAGGATGAGATTTAGTATTTGCTCTTATATTTTATGACACTGAAATTAATATAAAATCCAATGTATTTGCTTCTAATTGTTTTCAACCTTAAAATATTACTACTATATTACTATTCCAATTTATTTTGTTTTCACAGAATTTGTGTAGGTAGAGCAAGAACTGAAAAACTCTTTATTATATTATGAATATATTATGATAATAAAAAAATTCTAATAAACATTAAACATCTTTCATGATTAGAAGAGGTGTCACATTTATAATCATTTGTACATTATTAGTGTCCATGTTTAAACCATTTTTTGAGATGATGTACTCCATAAATTCTACTTAAATTGTATGAAAATCACATTTTTCTTTTAACTTAGCATAACTCAAATATTAAAGGTAAAGAATGATAATTCATATTAACCAGTCTTATGAATTCTCAATAATTTATCCTTATTTCTAAGGATTTATTTCACATTTAATTGTGTGCACTCATTCTGGTACAAGCCAAAACAACAGCCATGAGGGCATATTTCCAAAACCAACTCACTATTAAATTCTCATACCAACTCATACATAGTTAAAAGTAGAATTTGAGATAAACATGCATCTTCATTATCAAAATTTAACTCAGTAGAACATAAAAAGATGCGCCCATTCATTTTACATCCATCCAAGGTCAATTACATTTTCTACACTAATCTTCAATCCTCAAAATCTATGTCGAGACCATTTATGGGTGCGTGCAAAGACAGTGTTAGAAACACACAAGAGCTTCCGGAGATACCAGAAACTGTGTGCACCTGGCATTGCATGGTCATCTGTTTCTACTTGTGAGCCGTGAATGAAAACAATGAAATACGCAAAGACAACCCAGAGCTTGTTTCTTGCCTGCTTGGCCACCATAGCTTACTCTGCGCTGCCTCTGATGATGAATGAGTTCGAAGCCACCAGTTGTGCAGGTTTAGCAACAATTTTTCAATACCTCGCAGAGGATGCACCGAAGTTTGATACTCCTCACGAGGTTGTGTTCTGCTCCCCCTGCGTTGTTCAGTTGTAGTATTGGTGGCTTGGGAGTGATAGATGCATTTTTCTCATCGCGAGGCGGTCATCGTCCTGTTCCTGCATTGTGTTTGTTCTTGCATTCGGTACATGAAACTTTACCATTCCAATCCTTTCTAGCCGATGAAAAGTATGATCCTGCATGTACAAAGATTTGTGCATCTCTCTCCAAGTTGCAACTTGGAGGGACAGACCGTTTCCAGCATGCACAATCTCTGGTCCCAACCTGCCTCAATGGACGAAAAAAATAAAAATTAGTTAATTGATAAATTAATTGATAAATTCAGGAATGGAAGCCTGGAGGAAATGAGCGCATGTTTGGACAAGGACGTTCTACAAAAGCACTACTGGAACGGCCAAAGTGAAGCTCGGTACGTGTGTTTTTGTCTGCGAGTACCGATGAGGAGCAAAATTTGTGTACTTGCCTTTCAGTCAGTTCTGCTGAGTTTTCCTCAAAAAGCTCCTCCATAATGGATAGATCACTGGCAATCTGTCCTTCCCTCACCGCGGTACAGCGAAACATCTTCAAGAACCGCATTTGTTTCTTAAGTGGTGGTGCAAAAGGTTGAGAACCGAGTGGTGCAATATCCACCACTAAACAAGTCGTATCATCTCGTAATCCACGACTTCTTTATGCTTCCTGGAATCCCGTACGATTCTTCTCACTGCCTCCATACACACAAAAACTAAGTACATTTCATGAGTTTTTATGACTCTCTGGGCCAATATCGAGAACTGACTCAAGTCTTTGTCAGCCAAATAAATATATGTAGGATTCTGTTTTGCGATCTTACACTTCGTTGCAACAGAGGTTTTCTGAACCCACTCACCATTTAGAACATTGATTTCGCATGTCACAAGGACCATGGTTGCAAATGAAGACTACTGATGTATTCGTTAACCCAGTTGCAAAATGATGAACATTCCTCTTGAGGTTCTTCCATGCTCTTAGAGAAAATAGATTCAATCCGAAGTTGTTATTGGTAAGATTTCTTAATTAAACAGGACTTGAGTAGGGGTAAAGGAATCATCTCTTCAGCTCATGCAATAAAATGTAAGCCTCAAGCAGATGACTTCAGTCACAGATGTAAAAAAGTTTCGTTCTTTGTGAATCAAGTTTATCTTGGGGTAAGTGTGGTAATGCAATCTGGCTAAGGGAAAATGCACACCTTCACTACATATCTAGCAGCAGTTTCTGGATGATGCACCCCGCGACAGAATTTTGCAGCTCTCTTTGTGCAAGTGGCGTCCCAAACTCCGTCCGACGTAAGAATAAGCCTGCCTCCAGCAGGTGAAAGCTACGGCAAAACAGAAAGGCACCACTTTTGAATGCTCAAATCTAAAACTTGCCATTATGTCCGAGGAGAAATGCATTTCTGGGTCTGAAAGGGTTTTCCCGATTCAGACTAAAACCCATTATTCACTCCAAATTCCTTCAGGAAATGTATCTCATAACTGAAAGAAATCAAAGACGAAATAGATTTTTGGAAATGGGTACATTCGAATGCCTTCTTACTTTGATCTGCTTCACGTGAGGCACAGCCACAATGTAATCGCCAACATCCAAGTCTCCAATTGATCTCGAGAGACAGGGGCCGCACGGCCACACTCGGATTGGACCGATTTCAACTCCTTCTGCTACTTTAAACCTGGACAATTTGCCTTCGGAAGCTTTTACACGCTCGTCTGAAAAAACACCATGTCCAAGAGCTGAGAAATGACACTATGTGCAGCAGCAAATTGCGATAATCACCCATTGGCAACTGATCAATGACACTATTGCTGCTGCACATAAGTGTCATTGACCAGAGAAGTACCCAAACGCCATTGTTTGTATTGTGTTTTTTTTTTATTTTTTTTATTATCTCTGATCTTAGTCAAGTCATCATAGACGAAGTTGCTGCTGATACCTTGGATGACTCGAGCATTGCGATAGCAGCAACAAAGTGTCGAGGTATTTGTCGGTGGTACAGATGATTGGTCGAGTTGGTATTGTGTGCTACGAGATGGTTTTGATGGCAAAAGAATCACTGTGGATTTTCTCTCTTGACGGCAAATTGGCAATAAGTTTCTAGAGCGACATTGTGAGCCGAGTCAATGAGACATAGGAGCATGTAGATGTGGATTCTCTTGCAATCAAGATTTGGGAGCTTCGTCAATAGAAGATGCTAGTGGACCTTATGCATGGTCGAAAAAAAGACTAGAAGAATATAAAGATTGTTTCATAAGCCAAGGACTATTAAGACGGTGAAACCCGATTGAGGAAGAATCTATTTGTTGAGTGGGCTAAAGAGTTTATTAAGTCATAGCTCTCGAATCCGTGCAACAGCACTATACTTCATTCCGACCACACTGATACATCATATTTTTATAGATATTATAACATCGGCAGCATCTTAATCAACAATTTTAAAGTGGATGTGTTTGACAAAATTGTCTCTATTCAAGAACCATTGTTATATGAAGGTTTGGCTACCATGTAAAAATAATACACATATATATTTAATGTATTATTTACTATATAATATAATTAGAACCACCTTTATTAGGCATTAGTGACTCTTGAAATCTTGTTTTGTTTTTTTTTATTTGATATATAGGACACATATTACAAAAAATTTATTAAAAAAAGGATTAAAGAAAGCTTGTTGCATAAAAAGGGATAGTTAGGCCATCCATATGGACGAATGAAGATGGATGATGAAAATATCTATTTCTATCGAGCAAAAGTCATGCCCAATAGGCTTTAGGGAGGCTGTTTGAGGCCTTATTAGGAATTAAGATTACTCTTTCAAGGATATTCAAATATCTAATGTTCGGGTTGTCAAGTTTAGGATTTTGGGTATAATTTTGGTATATATATATATATATATATATATATATATACTAATAATTTGGAGTTTTTATGAAAGCATTATAAGCGCTCAAAATCAAGGTATTAATTTTGTACCTACTATCACTCTTTGGGACATAGCGAGTGCATATGAAGGGCTTTCGAAGGTCTCTAAAGCAATGGATATACTTTCTAAAAGAAAATATTAGAGAAGTAAGGTGGTTATAAGACAAGAAACTAGGCCTCCATCAATCACAATATCTAGTAGGAAACTATCACAAGCTACTATACTAATATCTACTGCTTCTATTCCTATGTCTACAATTGCACCTCAAAAAGATGTAATTGAAGAGTTGGTGAAAGCAATAAAAGAATTACAAATCAAATTGGAAAAATTAGAGGAAAAAGAATGAAAACTTAAGAAAAAATCTATATCAAAGCCATAATGTATACAAAGATGTATTTGATGTAATAGTATTGAACATCTTTGCAAGGAGTTTGGAGATTTTACTGATACTTTGCAATAATGAGTAATTTTATAGAAAGATGAAAAGATTGTTTTATGAAATATAGATGATTTCCTTAAAACTAATTTTGAAAAAAGAAGAATGAGAAAGGATTTAAATGATCATTTGTCTCAATAAGCTATGGCATCAAGAGAAGCTATCTCTTATGGTATTGAAGTAGTAAGAAAAAAGAAGGATATCTTTAACAAGCATGTAGAAACATAATATTTATGGAACCATGCCATAATTAATATGGTTAAAGAAAAAATACCAAAGAAAGATTTGCTTAAGAGAGCTACAATGATTAGGAATGCTACAAGATAAAATTATCTTGTTGATGTCATGTTTGTACATGCTTATTTGGTAAAATTCCAACATAAAGCTTTGGTGGACATGAAAAGGGGTAGAAATGTAACAAAAAAACATTAATGACAAAAAAAAAAATCTCAAAAAGATGAAAAAATAATTTAAAATAAGGAGATACCTATACTATAGGATAATAGACCATTTGGAATTGGACCATCAATATTACACCTTAGGAATACACCACTACCAAAAGAAAAATGAGAAGAAAGAATGAAAACTAGTAAAAACAAAGATAAGAATAAGTTTGCTACTTATAAGTTACAATCAGACATTGAGGTAGCTACAGATTTAAAAGGAAGCTAAAAGAAAGAGTGTTGAATGCCAAAATTAAGTTTACTTTATACAAAATTTTAGACATTGTAGAAAAAAAATTCATGATATCTTTATTGATATTATTAAACAAAAAAGACAATTAATAGGAAAATCTATAGTATCTAATATTTTGGATATAACATTGATAGAAGAAAAAGAAGTAGAATTGGCTAAATGTTATATTAATAAAAAGATTCAATTTTCTTTGAATGAAGACAAGGTTGATGAAAAGGGCCTTAGTTACTATATTAGAAATCATTGAGCTAGAGCTACAATAAAGACCTTGGTAAAGATAGAAGACTTAATAGATCCAATAATTTCTCTTATTGACTATAGATCTGAAATTATTATTATGTCAAAAGAAATTTACAAATGTGGAAGGTGGTCCATTGACATTGAATATAGTTGGGTGATTTGGGCAACAAATAATTTGAAAGAGGATCTTTATGGTACTTGTCTTTATATAAAGGTGAAAATTGAAGATGTAATTATTGATTTTTTTTTTTTTGTTTAAGATACTATTTCATATCCAATAATTCCTAGACAACCATATATTACAGCTATGACGATAGAGACTAAGATGTTGAATGATAGATTAGCATATGCCTCTATCAAAAGCCTTGATGGCAAGAAAGCAATATAATACCTAGCTATACCTATTAACTATGAGCATAATTGAGACTATTTATGGAGTAATTCATTTCCAAAGCTTAATGAAAAATTTAAAGATTTTTGCAAAGTACCACTATAAAGAGGAAATATAGTGGTACATCAAAGAAGGTACTCTTACGTAGAAAAAAAAGTTTCTTTTATGGAGATATTGTAAAATTATCTAAGAATGAATTTGTTGTATACACATGATTTAATGATTTATAAAAATAGAAAAAAGTATATAAAAATCTAAAAAAATCCTAAAAATAATAAGTATGCTTGATAAAGATGATAAGATAATAGATATGTATATAGAAACAAGTTTAGAAGATTTTTTAGAAGAAATTATAAAAATTAAATAATGACACATTTGAAAAGCATCACTAATTAAGACCACAAGAAATTCATGAAAGTAATTAGGTATTGATTTATGATAACATTAATTAAGACTACAAAAAATTCTTAAAAGTAATTAGGTATTGATTTATGACAGAAATTTAAATAAGTTATATAGTACTTTGCAAAAAAAAAATAAAAGTATTAGTTTGGACCTTATATGTTTGTGAACGTTCTACATAATGCCACATATATATTTAGGAAATACTTTAAGATTCTTTAAGATTCCAGTTGCTAAAAAAGTATATAAATTTTTTTAAGGAATGAAATTAAGATATAACAGGAGAAGATATTAGAAAAGACATTGATTTTTTACAAATGAAGAAAAAAAAATGGATCATGAAAAAAACAATATTAAGGAAGTAATATGATGTCGACCATAACTTTGATTCTTTTTAGTGTATATTGGAAGATGAAAAAGTTTGAAAGGAGTAGATGTTGTATTATGATTTAGCTACCATATAAAAAAATACACACATATATATATATATATATATATATATATATATATATAATATAAAATTTATTATAAAATATATTTAGAACTACCTTTATTAGACATTGGTGACTCTTAAAATCTTGTTTTGTTTTTTTATTTGGTATGTAGGACACATATTATATAAAAATTATTAAAAAAAAGGATCAAAAAATGATTGTTGTATATAAAAAAATAGTTAAGCCATCTATATGGATGAATGGAGATAGATGATAAAAATCTCTATTCTTATTTGCCAAAAGTCATGCCCAATGGGCTTCAAAGAAGTTGCTTGAGATCTTATAAGGAAGTTTGCTTACTTTTTTGAAGACAATCAAATATCCAAAGTTAAGATTATCAAGTTTAGGATTTTGGATATATTTTTGGCACAAATTTTGTGAGATTTGGAATTTTTGTAAAAGAGATATAGATGCTCAAAGTCAAGATATTGATTTTGTATCTATTGCCACTCTTTAGAACATAGCACATGCGTTTGAAGGACTTTTGAAGATAAGATTATGTGGTTAGAAATTTGATTTAAAGAACTATATTTTGCATGTAAAAGAAAAAATTAGAGTTGGTTTAAAGAAACAATAATTGTTTAAAGATAGTTTTTTTGAATTGAGGTTTGTTAGTGAAGCAACTTCATTAAGAATTTGGTTCTAACCATATCTCATGAGTTTAGAAAAATCTCTAGCTAATTTTTTTTAAAAAAATTTATTACTATATTATAAAGCTTCATTCCAAATTTTATGGCATTTGAGTTTTGGATTTTTGAGATATGAAGAAAATATTACTCAGATGCTTGTAAATTAGGATTTAGAATATCCACTAGGATTCCTAAGATGCCAAATAATTGACAATAAATTTATGGTTTATTTTTTTGTGATAAAGCTTAAAAATAAATGCTACATTATTTAGAAATTTGAAAAAAATTGAATAGTTGGATCAAGAGATATGAAATTCTAAAGTTTGGAGAAAAAAATCTTTTGTGGGAAGAAAATGTTTTGAAAGGATTTTGCTACAATATGAACATTTTATTCAAAATAAAGGGATTTTTGGAAGCCAAGACTTTATATATATATATATATATATATATATATATATATACTAAAGATAGAAATATGAAGCTATAAAAAAATTATGATATAAAGGTAGATTTTTGATAGAAAATTATAGATTTTTTTTGGAATTATTAAAAATCTAACTAATCTGTAAATGATTAAATATGATTTGGTATAGTAAAGGATGTTAGGAAATTTTTAGATGCTCTAGAAAGTCTTATGTATAAATCTTATTAAATATAATTTTTTTTTACTAATAGAATATTTTTTTATATTATTATATTTATTTATCTTTTATAATAAGAATAAATCACTTATTGGATCTTAATCAATAAATTAATGTTAAAATCTCTATAGAGATACTTAATGTATTCTTAGATAAAAAATCATGCCATATAATACCGTGATTCAAGAAGTGCTTTAGTTGAACTAGTCTATAGAGTCTAATAACATTTCAATAGTGATTTAGATCCTTTAAATGAACTAATACAGAAGGATGTGTCATAAAAGCGTGTGTCATGGACACAAAATACAGACTTGATATCTATCAAGAAGTTCAAGAAGAACTGGCAAGAACTAGATTAATCAGATGAATACAAGAACAATACCAGAGAGGTGAGCTAGAGCTCCAAGAGATGTGTTGTCGAGACTGAAGAACTCTTCAGCCTCAATTCCAATATATACTCCTATTTAGGAAGCTTCTCAAGTAACTTCTATCAATTAAGAAGCTTCTAGAAGGTTCCAGAGACTTGCTTCTAGAAGGTTCTAGAAACTTATCTCTAGAAGGTTCTAAGGACTATGTCCCTAACATCACCCCCTCCTTTAGCTTCGAGGTCTCTGAGAAGCAATGTTGTTGTCAATCAGTACCAATACAAGAAAATGAAGATTTGTCTCATAACGTCTGCTATGAACTGCAACTGTTGTTCACGAGGTAAGTGGTTCATCGGCCCTTGAAGCCAACGGTAGTGGCCCACTCCTTCAACTTCTGACCAAGCATGAACTTTCGTATCTTCATTGTGAAATTGTCCTGCAAATATGCCTTCTGGTTGACCATCGTAAGCAGACTCGGACTCAAATACAATCACCAGTGATCAGTTACTTGGTATCTTCCGTCGTCGTCGTGGTGCAGGTGGTTCTTCATCTCGGGGTCACCTTCGTGAACTAGTTGGTTGAGATATTCTGACTGGCATAGTATCTATCTCTTGGCTATCCATATCAGAAGATCAAACTATGGCTACTGAAAAAATTCTATTTTATCTTGGAGAAAATAACTACATCAACTATGAATTTTGGTGGCGCTCTCCCCCTTTCTTATATTCTTGGGTGAGCAAGCTTCAAAAAGAAGCTATTGTCGAACCGGCTTAGGTTTATGAGGATGTTGTTGATGAAATTCCTGTACCTTTTGCGACGCATTGGTGAGATTTTCAGCTGGCTCCCACGTTTGCTCATTAATGTCATAGCCGCACCAATGGAGAAGATACTCCAACTTGCCCCACCTTTGTCGAGAATCTAGCACCTTTTCAACCTCGTATTCCTCGTGGTTCTTGATCTCAATACTAGGTGGCGGACATTGCACTCTTCTAGGAAAAGATGACTCTCGATAAGGCTCCAACAAAGAAACATGAAAGACTGGATGTACCTTCATAGAAGCCGATAATTCCACACGGTACGCTACTGGATTGATTTGCTTTTGGATGATAAATGGTCCCAATCTTCGATAGTCCAACTTATCACATGGTCGCTTGGTCTTGATATTCCATCGAAGAAGCCATGCTTTATCTCCAATTTTGAAAGTAGGTGCTTGATTCCGAAATCTATCTGTAGATGCCTTGTAGGATTCTTGAGCGGATTGTAATTGAAACTTCAACGTATTTTGAAGCTCTGATAGTTGTTTCGCAAATCCTTCAGTTGTTGGATTGTTATTTGTTGATGGACTCAATAAATCAAGCTTTGGATGATACCCATAGTTGGAAAAGAATGGTGTGTATTGAGTCGACGCATGGAGGGTGTTGTTATATGCAAACTCAGCTAGCGGCAGATATGTGGTCGAATCGTCTTGCTGATAGTTGATGCTGCATCGTAAGTATTGTTCTAAGACTTAGTTCACCCGTTCCGTTTGACCGTCTGTTTGAGGATGAAAAGCAGAAGAAAGCTTGATATCCACCTTCAGTATCTCAAAGAGAGATCTCCAAAACTTTGATACAAATTGGATTCCTCGATCTGATACGATATCATCTGGTAGTCCATGATATCGATACACATTATCGAGAAAGAGCCTTGCTGTGACTTCATTGGACGATTTCTTCTTGCAAGGGACAAAGTGTGCCATTTTTGTAAGCCGATCTACCACGACAAAGATGCTGTCAAATGAGTTCGATGATGGCAGGTCCGTGATAAAGTCCATGGAAATTGAAGACCATGGTCGACGTGGAATCGGCAATGGCTGTAGGAGTCCATAAGGCCGATGCCGAGGATTCTTGGATCTTGAACAGATGTCGCAGGAGAGGACAAAATCTTTCACATCCTTCCACATTTGGAGCCACCAAAAATCTCGAGAAATAAACTCCAAGGTCTTGTTGAATCCAAAATATCCCGCAGCTGGAAAATCGTGGCGAGATTGAAGAACTCGAAGTCGTGCTGGTCGTTTTGGGATATATAACCGCTCTTCAAAGTATAAAAGATCTCCCTCCACCTTGAACTTGTTGTCATTGGCACGCTGCTTAATATCAATGGCTACTGAATCTTCAATGGTTATGGCACGTACCTGATTCAAGAAGTCAGCATCAATTGGCATAATAGTAGCGCAAAGCTGAAATTGCTCTGGCTTCAACAACGTCGTACATTTTTGATCAAACGCTGCTTCTCTAGCCTTTGGTACAAGATACGATCTCTTCAATAAGGCATCAGATAGTCCTTGCTGCTTTCCAGGTCGATAAGTGATAATAAAATCGAACCTAGATAGCAACATACTCCATCGAGCTTGACGTCGATTTAGAACTCAAGCCGACATGAAATACTCCAAATTCTTGTGATCTATGTATACGGTCACTAGATGTGCAGCTCCTTCAAGAAAGTGACGCCATTCTTGGAAAGAATCCACTATAGCAAGAAGTTCCTTATCGTGGATCTCATAATTGATTTCAGTAGGAGAGAACTTTCGAGAATAGAATGCAACCGGATGGAGCTTCTTGTCTTCTCCCATTTGTGAAAGTACAGCTCCCAAAGCAAAATCCAAAGCATCAGTTCCTAAATAGAAGGCCTTTGTAAAGTCTGGATGTATCAAGATTGGAGCCGTAGTAAATGCGGTCTTCAGGTTTTGAAACGCCTTCTCTGCTAGAGGTCCCCATTCCAGCTTATCCTTGCATGTCAACCGAGTGAGAGGAGCAGCAACTTGAGAGTAATTCTTGATAAAGATCCGATAGAAGTTGGCAAAACCAAGAAAGCATTGTACATCTCTAACTGTCAAGGACAAGAACTCGATGAAAGCTAAAGAGTAAGTGAGACTTTTCTCAAAAAGAAATAGGACAAAATAGAAATATGTATATTAAGAAAGAAACTGGAATGGCTATTGCCAAAATACAAGAAAACTAGAGACCCTTAAAACTAGACTAGAAGCAAGAAAGGAGTTGACAAGAGTGAAGAGGGCTTCACTCTTGCCTCTATATATACTATCTAACTAGAAGCCACGTGGCGATGTTCTATAAGACCTCCAATATATGTTGACTTTCTAGGCCACATGCCTTTGCTTGCAAGGCAAGTTTTCTATGGATGGACCACGTAGTTAGCTTGTTCTTTAAGCTTCCAACATGCATGGCACATGGCTAACTTGTTGACCAAGTTTCTAACCTAAAAGTCAACTATAGACTCCTATAAAGTCAAAGCAGCGTCTATGAAGCTTCTCTAGAAGATATTACACAATTAACCTACTTTTACATACTTTTATCTATTCATATAGGTAATTATATGTATGTCCGTGACATTACCCCCCCTTCTAGGGAAGAGTTCCACGAGGAGCGGTGATTATATATTGAGAAAATCTAATATGCGGCGAATTGTATTTGCTACATACTCTGATCTTTGTTCTCTTCGAAGATAGTTGATGGGTCCTCTTAGCCATCGATAGTGTCCCATTCCAGGGCGAGAAGACCACCCTGTTATTTGATCACTGTTGAGGCCTTCATAACTTCCTCAATCTTGTCTCTTTTATAAGAGAGGTTTTCATCTTGGTTTTGATGGATGTCGTTGATGAAAAACTTTGACTTTAGCTGATGCATTTGCTAGATTCCTGGATGGCTCCCATGTGCGCTCACTAATATCATATCCGCACCAATGAACAAGATATTCCAGCTTATTTCGGCGCCGCCTTGAGTCTAATATCTCTTCCACCTCAAATTCTTCATTATTATCTACTTCTATAGGAGGCGGTGGCATTTGTCTTCTTCCTTGTATATCCACTGTCTTATATGGTTCAAGAAGAGACACGTGGAATACAGGATGGATCTTCATTGACTCCGGTAGATGTAACCGATATGCAACTGGGTTGATCTGTTCAGAAACAGAAAAGGGGCCAAGCCTACGATAGTCCAACTTGTCACAAGGTCGAGTGGTCTTGATATTGCGACGAAGTAGCCATACCTTATCACCCACGTTGAGTTGTGGTTGCTCTTTACGATATACATCTGCATTTATCTTTTGTCGTTCTTGAGCTTTCTTCAATTGCGCCTTCATTATTGCATGTAACTCTGACAACCGATTTGCCATATCTTCTGCTGCAGGATTATCAACTTTTGAAAAATCAAAAGTATCAAGTCGTGGATGATAGCCATAATTGGCAAAGAAAGGTGTTTGTTGCGTGGAAGAATGTACCGTATTATTATAAGCAAACTCTGCCAATGGCAGAAGGATTGTCCAATCATCTTGTTGGTAGTTGATGGTATACCTTAAATACTGTTCCAAGACTTAGTTTACGTGCTCTGTTTGTCCATCAGTTTGAGGATGGAAAGCTGAAGATAGCTTTATGTCCACTTTTAAAATCTTGAAAAGAGTCCTCCAGAATCTCGACACAAATTGAGTTCCCCTATCCGATATGATATCTCTAGGTAATCCATGATAGCGATAGATATTATCAATGAAAAGCTTAGCTGTTTCTTCACCTGTGATAGATTTTGTACATGGCATAAAATGTGCCATCTTGGTGAAACGATCTACTATCACAAATATAGAATCATAAGATCTTGAGTTTGGAAGATCTGTGATGAAATCCATAGAAACAGAAGACCATGGTTGTTCTGGTATAGGTAATGGCTGAAGAAGTCCGTAAGGTCGATGTCGAGGAATTTTTGATCTTGAACAAATATCACATGATTGTACAAAGTCTTTGACTGACTTCCACATTTGTGGCCACCAAAAATCTCTTGATATGAGTTCCAGAGTCTTATTATATCCAAAGTGACCTGCTGCTGGAAAGTCATGACGTGCTTGAAGAACACGCAAACGTGCTTTTCCTTCTGGAACATATAGGCGTCCTTCAAAATATAATAGATTATTCTTGAACTCGAACTTAGAAGAATCATGAGACTTGGAAGAATTATTCTCGATATCATGAACAAGAGGGTCTGAGGACATACTGGACTGGATTTGCTTGAGAAAAGTTGAATCAACAGTCAGTGTTGATTTCACTGCTCGGAGATGAAATTGCTCCGGTTTCAAGAGGACCGTTCTTTGTTGCTCAAAAGCTGCATCTCCTTCTTTTGGTGCAAAATAAGAACGTCTAGACAGGGCATCGGACAAACCTTGTTGTTTTCCTGGCCGATAAGTGATAATGAAGTCGAATCTTGACAAAGACATACTCCAACGAGCTTGACGACGATTCAACACGCGTGCTGACATGAAATACTCGAGGTTCTTATGATCTGTATACACAATGACTGGACTAGAAGCACCTTCTAGATAATGACGCCATTCTTGAAAAGAATCCACGATTGCAAGAAGTTCTTTATCGTGGATCTCATAATTGATCTCGGCTGCTGAGAATTTTCTTGAATGAAAAGCTATTGGATGAAGTTTGTCATCTGTTCCCATTTGTGATAAAACTGCACCCAAGGCAAAATCCGATGCGTCTGTTTCCATAAAAAATGCCTTGGAAAAGTCAACACGATATAAGACTGGTGCAGAGACAAACGATGTCTTCAAGGCTTCAAATGCTGCTTTCGCTTCTTGATTCCATTGGAATTTATCTTTACTAGTCAAGCGTGTAAGTGGAGCTGCAACTTGTGAGAAGTCTTTGATGAAGATCCGATAGTAATTGGCAAATCCCAAGAAACATTGGACATCTCTTACAGTCTTTGGAATCTTCCAATCCATGATTGTTTGGACTTTCTTAGAATCCATCATAAGACCATCATTTGAAATGATGTATCCTAAAAAGTCAACTTGAGTAGTGTGAAATACACACTTTTCCATCTTGGCGTACAATCCTGCATCTCTGAGTTTTTGTAATACTTGACGAACATGTATTTCATGTTCTTCAACATTCTTAGAATAAATCAGGATATCGTCTAGGTAGCAGACGACAAAATTGTCTAAGAATTCACGAAATACATCATTCATGAGATGTTGAAAAGCAGCTGGTGCATTCGTGAGTCCAAAAGGCATGACATTATATTCAAAATGCCCGTACCTGGTTCGAAACGCAGTCTTCCATTCATCTCCTTCTTTGATCCGTACTAGATTATATGCTCCTCTTAGATCTATTTTTGTATAGATCTTAGCTTGATTTAACTGGTCAAGGAGTCCTGATATCAAAGGTAATGGATACCTGTTCTTGATTGTGATCTTGTTGAGTCCTCGATAGTCAACACACATTCGTAAAGATCCATCTTTTTTCTTTACGAATAGAATTGGAGCTCCTGCTGGAGATTTTGAATGGCGTATGAAATTCTTCGCTAAATTTTCGTCAATATATGTCTTGAGTTCAGCCAACTCATCTTGCGATAAACTGTAAATTGGTCCAAATGGTGGCTGAGTTCCTTCCTTGAGATCGATTGAACAATCGTATGGGCGATGCTCAGGAAGAATATCTGCATTCTTTTTCTCAAAAACGTCTTGATAATCCTGATATTGACTTGGAATGCCACTTGAAGTCTTTACGCTTTCAGAAATAGGTGCAGCATAAATAGCAAAAGTTGATCCTTCTTTTGCTGCGTGTATAAATGCTTTTGCACCTATAGGTGCGAGTTTTACTATACTAGACTCATGGTTTTTTACTTAGTTAATAGAACTGTTACTAATGCTCTGAGGAAAATCAAGTTTACGAGAAATCCAATCTATTCGAGGATTATACTTTTCTAACCATGATAAGCCTAAAATTACTGGATTAGAGGGAGATCTAATTATATTAAAAATTACGCAACTACTATGACCATTTATTACTACATCTACAGGAAGTGTTTCGTGAGTTACATCTCCAGAAGACAACGGACGACCATCTATGACTTCTACGTGTACATGTTTAGTTTTTTGTATTAATGATATTCTATGACATCTAGCAAATTCTTCATCTAAAAAACAAGATGAGGCTCCTAAATCTACCAAGGCAGAGGCTTTGTAATTATTAGGTCCTAAACGCACATCTATTATAAAACAAGGAGATGGTTCTGAGGAGAGGATAGGACCTTTATTAGAAGTTGTACAAGATTCCAGCCGCACGGTCCCTATTGTAGCTGGACGTACTCGTTTTCTGACATACTGTCTTCTTTGACAGCCGTACTCCTTATTTTGTAGTTACGTCGCTTCTTTGGACAATGTTGAGCAGTGTGCTTAGGTTCTCCACAATATAAGCACAATCCTTCTTGTCGACGACGAGACTTTTCTTGCTCAGTAAGAGGTTTGAAACGTACCGCATCAATTTGCATATCCTCTACTTCTGAAGGTATGTGTTGAGGAGATGTCGGTGTTGCCATTGAATTGTAGTAACGTTGAGGCCCACTTGTGCGACTCTCGGATCGAAATTCAAAAAGTCGATTGTCGCACTTCACAGCAAAGTCAATTGCTTGACTCAATGTTTGAGGATCAGGTAAATTAAGCATCAATTTCTTTACCTCATATTGTAATCCGTAGAGAAATTGACTCACAAGTGCGGCATCATCCCACTTGATATCAGTTGCAAGTTGTCGAAATTGCGAAGCATATAGTGTTACTGATCGATTGCCTTGTTGCAAAATATGGATCTTGTTGGTTGCAACACGAATTGCATCATGTTCTCCAAACATGGATCGAAACTCCGCCAAAAAAGCCTCCAGATTATCCAATATTGGATCTCGTCGTTCAAGAAAAGATGAAAACCATGACAATGCTGAACCTGAAAGAAGTGTACCAATGAATCTTACTTGTGACCCCGGAGTTGGATAGCTCTGGGGTTGAAGTTCAATCACTAGTTGGACCTGATTGATGAATCCTCGAAACTTGGATCTAGTACCATCAAACTTCTCGGGCAAGGCAACTCTCGGTTCTCTAACACTCGAAGGGTGTTCCATTCTGGGAGAAGGGACATGATTTGGTACAGATGTTGAAGCAGCCCCAATCATCTCTATATCTTCACTTCCTACCATTCTTGTTGCTCCTTGTGGTGGTAAATTGAGTTGATGCATCGCAAGCATTAACTCCCTCAATTGTTCTTGCATCTGTGCCATTGCACTCTTCATTTCAACAAGCTCTGCCATAGTAGCACTTAGAAAAGAGAAGATGCCTAATAACGCTCAAAACAAATAGAAGAGAGGAATTGATAACAAAGAAAATACTAAGAACAATATCAATTTAAAAGAGGGTAATCCGCAACTTCTAATGCGCTTATGTCTTATCAAGAAAAAGGGGTAATCCACTCTTAATCAAGAAAAGACAAAGCTCTGATATTGTAAGTGCACTCTTGTCAATCTGTCAAGGACAAGAACTCGATGAAAGCTAAAGAGTAAGTGAGACTTTTCTCAAAAAGAAATAGGACAAAATAGAAATATGTATATTAAGAAAGAAACTGGAATGGCTATTGCCAAAATACAAGAAAACTAGAGACCCTTGAAACTAGACTAGAAGCAAGAAAGGAGTTGACAAGAGTGAAGAGGGCTTCACTCTTGCCTCTATATATACTATCTAACTAGAAGCCACGTGGCGATGTTCTATAAGACCTCCAATATATGTTGACTTTCTAGGCCACATGCCTTTGCTTGCAAGGCAAGTTTTCTATGGATGGACCACGTAGTTAGCTTGTTCTTTAAGCTTCCAACATGCGTGGCACATGGCTAACTTGTTGACCAAGTTTCTAACCTAAAAGTCAACTATAGACTCCTATAAAGTCAAAGCAGCGTCTATGAAGCTTCTCTAGAAGATATTACACAATTAACCTACTTTTACATACTTTTATCTATTCATATAGGTAATTATATGTATGTCCGTGACACTAACCGTCTTCGGAACCTCTGAGGACACGATTGCTTCCACCTTCTTGGGATCCATCTTTAAGCCTTCTGTAGTGGCAACAAACCCCAGAAATTCCATCTCTATTTAGTGAAATAAACACTTCTCCAACTTGGCATATAGTCCTCGCTCGCGTAGTTTCTCCAATACCAAACGAACGTGTTTTTCATGTACTTCCTCATTTTTGGAGAATATCAAAATATCATCCAAATAGATGACAACAAAATCATCAAGGTACTCTCGAAAAATGTCATTCATCATATGTTGAAAGACCGCTGGAGCATTGGTAAGACCAAACGGCATGACATTATATTCAAAATGGCCATACCTTGTATGGAACGATATCTTCCACTCATCTCCTTCCTTGATTCGTACGAGATTGTAAGCTCTCCTTAGATCAATTTTTGTAAAGATCCTTGCACGTCCAAGTTGTTCTAAGAGACCAGAAATCAAGGGTAACGGGTAACGATTCTTCTTTGTTACCTTGTTGAGGCCTCGATAGTCCACGCACATCCGCAACGAGCCATCTTTGTTCTTCACAAATAAGATGGGTGCTCCAGCTGATGATTTTGAATGACGAATGAAGTTCTTAGCTAGATTCTCGTCGATGTACTTCCGCAACTCCGCCAACTCCATCTGCGATAGATTGTAGATTGGGCCAAAAGGCGGTTGTGCTCCTTTCTGTAAGTCTATGGTACAATCATATGGTCTGTGTTCCGGTAGCATGTCGGCATTTTTCTTTTAAAACACGTCTTTAAAATCCTTATATTGCTCCAGTATACTTACTATCGAGATCTTCTCCCCGGTAGTTGGAGCCGCATAAATGACAAACGGTGTGCCTCCCTTGGACAATCTTATAAATGCTCTTGCTCCAATAAATAAAGATTTCTCTATTCGGGGTTTTCTACTAGGCTTGCTCTTGCGTGGTTTTGTGGGAAAGGTCATCTTCCGCAACTTCCAATCTATGGATGGGTTATGCTTTTCCAACTAGGAAAGACCAAGAATAACAGGATTTGATGGGGTTCTAATAATATTGAAAATAATATGACTACTATGGTCCTTAAACGTCACTTCTATAGGTTTTGATTCATGGGTGATACTACCAGACAATAAAGGTCGTCCATCTATGACCTCAACGTGAACAGGTTTGGATTTTTGTACTACAGGGATCTTATGAGACTTTGCAAATTCTTCATCTAAAAAACAAGCAGATG
Organism: Physcomitrium patens; assembly: GCF_059467195.1. Classification (NCBI taxonomy): domain Eukaryota; kingdom Viridiplantae; phylum Streptophyta; class Bryopsida; order Funariales; family Funariaceae; genus Physcomitrium; species Physcomitrium patens. The sequence continues at coordinate 13,724,666 of NC_143416.1, read as the reverse complement.
CTCCTGAATCTAATAATACTAAGGTTCTCAGTTTCTGAGGGCCAATAAGCAAAGGGATTGTAAAACAAAGGGTAGGTTGAGCGGAAAGAAAGGAACCTGGTTGTTGTTGCGATATTTCACTGTCCAGCCGCACGGTTCTTATTGTAGTTGGGCATCCTCGTTTTCCTGAATAAACGTACCCCTAGTCTTGATAATACGTCGATTATGCTTCTTGGGGCAGTTTCCAACTTTGTGGCCTTCTTCACCACAATACAAGCATAGACCTTCCTCCAAACACCACTTTTTTTCTTCTAGAGTAAGAGATTTGACACGTACTGCATCAATTTGCATGTCTTCTACCTCTAAATGTGAATTCACGCTGCTTGTCGACATAGTTGGGGTGTGGCAAACCGTATGTTGTCTTGAACGTTGGTCTTGGCGATGTTGGAATAGGTAGTTATCGCACTTCATAACTTGGCTAATAGCTTTGTTGAGCGTTTGCGGATCAGGAAGAGTTAACAGCAAATCCTTCACATCGTCCCTTAAACCCCAATAGAATTGACTCATCAATGCTTCTTCGTCCCAATTGATGTCGCATGCTAATTGCCTGAAGTCCGATGCATAGACTGATGTAGAACGCATCCCTTATCGTAGTAACCGGATCTTTGTTGTAGCCCATCGAACCTTGTCGTATTCACCAAATGATTCTGCAAATGCCTCCAAAAAGGTTTCAAAGTTGTTTAGTATGGACGATCGTTTCTCAAACAAAGGAGCAAACCATGATAGAGCTTGTCCTGTAAGTAAGGTTCCAACAAGCCCAACACATGACTCCTCCGTTGGATAGCGTTCGGGGTGTAAAACTGTTATCAACCTGATTTGGTTGACAAATCCTTGAAACTTGGAACGTATACCATTGAACTTGTCCGGAAGGCTAACTCGAGGCTTCTTATGTTGTAGAACCAGTGGTGCTTGTCAAACCTGAGGCAAAGTTGCTTCTCCAAGTGTAGAAGTTTGAGGCTGGTGCAACCTAGATTGTGCCATCCCAGATGCTCCATCATTATGAAGCCTTGCCACGACTCCTTCAATCTCTGCAGTTCTTTGCGATAACGTAGCGAGGGCATTCATGATAGCATCTAACTTGGACTCTGAACTTTCCGTCATACTAATGTCTTGGCCCCTGACCATTCTAAGAGAAGGACAAAAATGACTCTATAAGAAGACAATATTGGTTTAGAGGAGGGTACTCCGCAACCTCTAAAATGCCTTAACAGCTTCAAGAAAAGGAGTAATCCACTCTCTCCAAGAAGAATAAGACTCCAATATTGTAACAAAAGAAGTATCAGTTTAGAGGAGGGTAATCCGCAACCTCTAAAGTGCTAGTACACTTCTAAGCAGAGGGGTAATGCACACTCTAACAAAGAAGAAACTAGCTCTGATATCTGAGGTGAGTGAAGTCTCGACAAACTGTCACGGACACAGAATACAGACTTGATATCTACCAAGAAGTTCAAGAAGAACTGGCAAGAACTAGATTAATCAGAGGAATACAAGAACAACACCAGAGAGGTGAGCTAGAGCTCCAAGAGATGTGTTGTCGAGACTTAAGAACTCTTCAGCCTCGATTCCAATATATACTCCTATTTAGGAAGCTTCTCAAGCAACTTCTATCAATTAGGAAGCTTCTAGAAGGTTCCAGAGACTTTCTTCTAGAAGGTTCTAGAAACTTATCTCTAGAAGGTTCTAAGGACTATGTCCCTAACATCTTCTACCAACTAAGAAGCTTCTAGAAGGTTCTAGAGACTTGCTTCTAGAAGGTTCTAGAAGCTTGTCTCTAGAAGGTTCTAGAAACTTGTCTCTAGAAGGTTCTAAGGACTATGTCCCTAACAGCGTGATCTCTTCAAATTTAGTAGATGATGTTGAGTAGTTAAGGTAGAATGTGTAGTAGATTGATGCTAGAGTTGTCTACTTCATATATCATGGTCTTGGCTAGTATGCGAAGCCACTAGTTAAAACTTTGTAAAGATCAATTTTTTATGAAGGAAGAGACTTTGGTTAAAGTCAATTCTTTAGTGCAATAAAAGAGTAGTTATAGGTAAGATATGTCAAGGTTCATTGGTGGTTTAGTGTGCATTATTTGAGAAAAACAAAGCAACCAAGGGAGGAACTAAGTCGTTGTTGTTGGACGTTACAAGAGCAATGGATTGGAATAACAAGAGCAATCAAATCAATAAGAGAAGCAAGCGTTAATTGAGCTAGTAGTATTAAAGATGGCTTTTGGTTATAATTCAAGAGACAATTTAATCTGCTCCACATATTATGAATGTACTTCTTAAGTAAAATTAATTATTAAAAAAAACTTCATTTGTGGATTGGACTTCATTTAGTAAATAAATTTTAGATTAAGATATTTAATTGTAATTTATTGATAATTAAGAACTTAGATAAAGCTATGATTTGAATGGATGAAAATTTATAAATGAATGTAGATTAAAGATAGACAAATTTTTAATTATAAATAAAAAATTATTTATGGATAAAAAATCATTTGTAGATGAAAAATTATCTTAGATGATTACTTAATTTTAGATAATTTTTATTATCAAGAAATAAAAATAAAAATAAAATTATATAAAAATAAAATATAATTCTAAAAAATAAATTCTTTCAAATATATATAATTTAAGAGTTATTAAGTGATTTTCATTATTTTTGTAGATGTGTGAGTGTAAAATTTAATTAGTTAAAGAACTTAAGGTTCTTAATAAGAAATAAATAGATATTTAATAAATCAAATTATAAGTTAATTAATAGTTATGAATTAAAATAAATCACCTATTATTAGGATTTATTTAATTTATAATTAAAGAGTTCTTAGAGTTTTTGAGTAAAATTAAAATGACAAAAATAATTTAATAGGATTATTAGAAAATAAAATCATTGTAAATTGAAATAAATTTTTAACTATTGGAGGTTTATTTTAATTTACAAATGGCAACATTATTTCTTGTGCATCTAATATACAACAAGAACTTCTAATGCATGTTGCAATGATTGTCCATCCATTGACAATCATCAATGTTGTAGTAATACATATTATTATCTTGAAATAGCTAAAAGTAACAAAACAAAAAAATCTTAAATACTTTGACAAAACTTTGAACTAGTATTAATATAAGAAGAATCAAAGACCTATCATTATATGTCTTTACAAATCTTGCAACCATAGCCTTAATAGAAGCACCAATTACTCTTCTCTTGTGAAACTTGATAGCATGCAACTTATGACATCTTTCAAAAGATTTTTTGTGGTGTACTAAGCTGCTGCTGTTCTATTGTATCCATCACAAATCTATCTTAGGAAACATAGTCATGGTTTTAAGCCATGCACATGATGACAATAGAATAGCTATGCCACAATCTTACATAGCAAACTAGAAATAAATTTTGTATTAATTAGATTATATTTTGATACTTAAAAAATTAGTGAACACAAATAAAGAATAAAATTTTATATAATCTTGAAAAAAATAAAAAAGATGTATCAAAAAAATTACATACAAGATCAAAGAGTTCCTATTGAAGAATAAGCGTTATGAAATCATAATACTTTGTATCAAGAAGGTTGCACACATACAGAGTATGGAGTGAGATGTCTCTCACTTTCAACTACCATTACTTATATATAGTGGTTGTTGCTCTAATAAAAAACTTCCATTCTTTGATAAATACATCCATCCAATATTCTACTAAGACTATCTATTGTTATTTTATCTATTATAAAAATATATTTTTAATATATTTTATATACTTTTAAGATCCTTGGTCTATTCATCTACTTTATCTCTTAGCCTTCTTACATATCAAGAGCCAATCCTTTAACCAATATCAACTTATCTAAAGTAATATCTTTTACAATGTTACTTATTCTACTTCTATATTTATTTATGTATTTTAATACTTTCATTTTACTATTGGCCAAAGGCTTTCAATCCTAATGCCTTTGTCAACATGTGATGTCTATTCTTTATTATTACCTTTGTCAACAAATCAATAAGTATGTCTTCCGTTACACAATACTTCATACGAATCATTTCCATTTCAATCTTCTCTCTTATGAAGTGATGTTGAATGTCAATGTGCTTGATCCTTGAATGATGCTTTGGATTTTTTGTAAGTACAAGACATCCTTGATTATTACAAACTATTGAAGTTTCTTTCATTTACAATACTTCAATGTCGTCCAAAAGTTGTCTTTGCCATATTACCTCTATTGCACCATAGCTTGCTACTATATACTTGGCCTCTATTATTGATATTGTAAATATTAGTTGTTTCTTAAAATTCTACAAAATAGCTCTCACTCCAACAAAAAATATATATTCTATTGTTGATCTTCTATTATTTACATATCTAGTCCAATTTGCATCACAATAACCATGCAAACTAATGTTATCACTATCAAAGCACAATTTGAAATGCAAAATACCTTTTAAGTACTTCGTGATCTTTTTGATGGTTACCCAATGGATTGGTTGAATCTTTGATATGTATTGGCTCACAACACTCATTGCATATACAAGATCCATTCTTGTACCAACTATTATATGCATAAGTGAAGCTACTATTGTCTTGTATGGAATACCTTACATTTCACCTTTAACTTTAGCAAATTTTTCATCTGAGAGCTTTATCAATTTCAAATTAGCCTCCAAAGGTGTTCTAATAGGCTTACACTCCGTTATATTAAATTATTTCAACACTTCTTTAATGAACTTACTTTTATTCATTATAATGGCCTTTTTAGTATGATCTCTTACATACTCCATTCCTAAATAATAATAAAGCTCTTTCAAATAACTAAATCTCATATTTCTTTTTTAATTTGGCGTTCAATTAATCCATCATCTTCATAGTATTGGTTAAGATGATCAAATCATCAATATAGAAAATGACCATCAATATGAACTCATTTGATTACATAACATACAAAGAATGATTAAATTCACTCCTTTTAAATCCTTCATTCACAAAGAATGTATCAATACATTGGTACTATACTCTTGGAGATTGCATAAGCCCATACAAGGCTTTTTTTAACTTATAAATAAGATTTTATTTGTCTTCTTTTATAAATCTTTGAAGTTACTCTACATAGATGTCTTTTTTTAGTTTTTCATTCAAAAAAGCTATCTTGATATTCATTTGATACATCTCTAAGTTCATTGCTACCTTAATTGTAAAAATGATTCTAATGGTGGTGAATTTGGCCACAAGAGCAAATATCTCATTGAAATCTACACCAGTAACTTATAAATAGCTTTTGGTAACTAATCTAGACTTATATCTCATAATATTGACCATTACATCTTTTTTGGTTCTAAATACCCACTTATAACTAATTGAAGATTAATTTGGTGGAAGTTGAGTGAATTCCTATGTTCTATTGTCTAAGAGTGATTTGTACTCTTTTTCTATGGCATTCTCCTACTTCATACCATCCGTTATCATGATGTAATATGATAAATAGGTGAAAGAATGTGGAGATTATTATAATTTAGGTGATCTTAGTTCAAATTATTAGAAAAAATTATCTTAGAAATATAGTTAATATTCAAAGAGGTAGAAAAATTAAAAGGTACCAATGCTGCCTTTTAGAAAGGTGACTTCTACTTACTTTGTAGCACCATAAGTAAGGCAAATCAAAGTAGATTGGAAAAATAAATGATATAGGCATCTTTAGAAGGAAGTTAAGAGTAAATTCTAGAAAAAAGTTACTTAGAAAAACTAGATAATGATATCCGGAGAGGGCCGGTTATGAACCAGGGTCGAAATCAGACCCTGGGGCACAAAACCGAATCTCAACGATGACTATGGGATTCTTTTGGAGATCGGAGAGTGAGATTTGATAGCAGACTGAATAGACTTTCTACGAGCATTGATTTTGGGTGATTTGGAGTTGATATGACTTTGTAAGAGCTTTGCGAAGTCAAGGTTTGTTTTGGATGACTTGGGTTTTATGAAATAAAATATGGTTTACGTTTTGGATGATTTCAAGAGTTTTGTAATAGATCTATGAGTGAAATTTTGTGTGTTTATAGTTTTTTTTAATATGTATCATGAATTTGAGCTTGATCTAATGGTTGAATTGAGGAATATTGAGGTTTAAGTGGGTGAAGGTCTCAGAAAGTAGAATTTTAGGTACAGTGGAGGTTTTTGAGATTTCTTGCAATCTATTGGTTGGATTAGAGTGAAACTTACGTGAGAAGATATTAGACTTGTTTTTCTATGTGTATGAGAATTTTGAGATCAATCGAATAGTGAAATGGAGAGATATTGGCTCTGGAAGATTGGCATCAAGACTAGAGAAGGATGCCGGCCAATACCCAAGCACATTTTTGAGGTTATCTTCAATTTGGTAACTCCGATCCTTTTCAATTTTTTTGTGCTTCTTTTTAACTTATTTTTTTTAGAAGTATGAAAAATTTGAGTTAAGATCGATGGTTTATTCATTAGTTATTTAGGTTTGAATCTGTTATAGGAATTATTAGAGTTTGGTTTAGGATTTGGTTAGGATTTGGTTTGAGGTTTAGGATTTGGATTAGGGTTTGATTTAGGGTTTAGGATTTGGTTAGGATTTAGTTTAGGATTTAGGATTTGATTTAGGATTTGGTTAGGATTTTGTTTAGAATTTAGAATTTGGTTAGGATTTGATTTAGGGTTTAGGATTTGATTAGGGTTTGATTTAGGATTTAGTATTTTGATTAGGATTTGGTTTAGGATTTGATTTAGGATTTAGGATTTGATTTAGGGTTTGGTTAGAATTTGGTTTAGGATTTGGTTGGGATTTGGTTTAAGGTTTATTTAGGATTTGATTTAGGGTTTAGGATTTTATTAGGATTTAAGATTCAATTAGTTTTAGCCTAAAGTTTGAATGAAGTTCAATAGGATTTTAACTAGAATCAAATTAAGATTGAATTGAGATGTATTTGAGTGATATTTGTGTTCTTTCTAATGTTTCTTTAAGAATTTTTATTATTTGTTTGAAATTTCTTTGAGGTTTTTTTTTTTTTTTTTTTTTTTTTTTTTTTTAATTTGATTAAGCTTGCATTATTATAGCCTAATTAGAGCATTGTTAATATTCTGTTAGAATTAGGATTTTGTTATTGCAATTTCCATTCTTCCTTCCATAGCCAGGTGCCCGGAGCATTCTCAAGCAAGACTTCACGTATTACGACACGGTGGACTTCATTGCAACACAAAAACTGAATGGATCAGTAAAAAGTGCAACATTGGTATGTTCTTCATTTACTTAAAGAAAGATGTGATTCTTCCACTATACATCAAGTTGTTTTCCATCTCTCAAAGAATATCTCCTTTCAGTTGATGAAGCTTCACCTTCTTTCACTCCAAGGTTTCTTGTAAGCTTCTTTTTTCTTAAAACTTACTTTTTTACATTCAAAGGTTAGTACTCCTTATCATGATCATCATCTTCAATATCTTGATAGTCTTCATTGTTCATTTTAGTAATTATAGGTAAACTATAGACTACCTTCTTTAGCTCTTCATCTTGATTTGAATATCTACCATTATTAATGTCATCATCTTTTTTTTCTTCCTTTGTTGAAATTGAAGATATATTTAAAAATATACCATTATTCTTACTTGAATACATCTCCAAGTGTTCATAAGCATTCTTATACTCCAAAAATTCTACATCACGATTCTTAATGATTTTTTTGGTTTCTACACAAATAAACCTATATACCTTGGTACCTTCATAATATCCAACAAACATATATTTTGTACCTTTTGCATCAAGTTTGCACTTCATACAATCTAATATCTTTGCATAGGCAATGCATCTAAAAATTCTTATGTGTGAAATATAAGGTTTCTTGCCACTCTAAGCTTCTTGTAGAGTCATTGATGTGAGTGCATTTATTGGGCACCTATTCCTTGTATATACTACATTTATCACTGCTTTTGTGCAATATTCATGTCCAAAGTTTTGTATATGAAACATACTTCTTGCCATCTCTACAATGGTGCAATTTGCTCTTTCAGCAACTCCATTTTATTGTAGAGTGTAGAAAGTAGAGGATTGTCTTAAAATACTTCAAATCTTTAAGAATTCATCAAAATATTTTGATATATACTCACTTCCATTATCTATACACAAGACTTTGAGATTGTACTTATATTATTTCTGTATTAAAGCCTTAAATTTCTTAAACCTTGAGAAACATTCACTCTTGGCTCTAATGATATAAATCCACACTTTTCTTAAAAAATCATCAATAAATGTGACAAAGTACCTTCCTCCTCCAATTGATGGTGTCTTCATTGATCCACAAATATCACATTGTATAATCTCTAATAATTTAGTAGTTTATTATCATATTACGTGGTTTTCTATCTAGAATTATACCAGGTACTTAGTTGTAGAAAGTTTAGTTTTAACTTATTGGCCAAGCTCCAATAAGTTATTTAAGCTTTAAAGTAAAAGACAAATAAATACTATAATATCAAAAAGATATTATATTAGTAAAATTTTTTATATTTAAAAAGATTTTATACATAAGGCTTTCTAAAATAACTAAAAATTTCCTAACATTCTTGGCTATACCAAATCATAACTAATCATTTGTTGGTAAGTTAGATTTTCAATAATTCCAAAAAAAATCCATAATCTCTTCTCAAAAGCTCACCTTTATATTAAAATCTAATCATAGCTTTATATATCCATCTTTAATATATATATATATATATATATATATATAGTCTTGACTTCCAAAAATCTCTTTATTTTGTATATAATGTTAAAATTATAATAAAATTCCTTCAAAATATAATATTCCTACAAAAGATTTTTTCTTCTCAAACTTTAAAAATTCATATCTCTTGATTCAACTATCCAATTTTTGTCAAATTTACATATATATTAGAATTTATCCTTAAGTTTATCTTATAAAAATTCAACCATGAATTCACTACTAATCGTGAGGTATCTTAAAACTTCTAGTAAGTACTTCAAAATCCTAATTCACAAGCACCCAAGTACTATTTTCTTCATATCTCACAAAGCCAAAATCCAAATGCCATAAAACTTATGTATAAAATTTAGTAACATAAAAATATATATTATAAAAAACTTTTAATTAAAATATTATCAAATTACACAAGATATAGCTCAAAACACAACCACTAGCAATTTGGGTTAATTATTACTCCTTAGATTTGAGGCATTGACTAATATCTTCTTCTTCTAGCTTAGAATTCATTGAATAATATATGTAAAGTATAGTAAAAAAAAGTGCCCTCTTCAACTTCAATTATAGATCCTTACTTACTTTTTGTACACATGTGTTAAATCCAAAAGAGTGATAGTAGGTACAAAATCAATACTTTAACTTTGAGCATCTATATCTCTTTCATAAAAACTCCAAATGATTCAAAATTTATATCAAAACTATAGCCAAAATCCTAAACTTACTGATCTTAGCTTCCAAAGCTCAAACGGCTCCAAAAGACTAACCTTAATCTCTAATATGGCCTCAGGCAGCCTCCTTGAAGCCCATTGGTCATGATTTTTTACCAATAGGAATGGATATTCATATCATCTATCTCCTTTCATTCATATGGATATCCTAACTAATTTTTTTGCTACCAAAATCCTTCTTCAATCTCTTTTCATATAAGATTTATATAATATTTATCTTAAACACCAAATTAAAGAACCAAAATAAAACTTTAAGGATCACCAATGTCTAATAAACGTGATTCTAAATGTATAAAGTTACTACCAATAAAACCAACTTCAAAAGTTGTTATCAAAAGAAAATAAAGTTATCAAAATTCTAATAGTAATCCTTTTAAATAACTTCCCTTTAAAATAGTAATTTAACCACACTCTACAATCAATTAAAATCCAATAGCATAGCTCTCACTATGTTGTTAAGTAAATTATACATTAAATATATAAACACATTATTTTCACATAGTAGCCAAACTATAATATGACAATGTGTTGTAACTCCTCTTGGAAATAAAGTCTTTTGTTTTTTGTCTTATATACATCCTTCACAAGTAAGTATAAAGATATTGTGGCTAAATTAACTAAGATTCAAGCCACTTACTATAGATCAAAGCTCTTTTATGCTTTTGACATTCAAACGATAAAGACATAGATGCAAAATTCTAAATTTATCTTAATCTTATAAAAAATCATCAAATGCTACTACTTTTATATCATTCACCTTCTTATAATTGATGAAATAGAGGTTTCCATCTCTAAGGCCTTTTGCAACATGTTTTCTATCCAAAGTCTTCACAAAACATCCATTCTTATCAAATTGAATCTTACAACCATGTGATATAATTTTTTTCATTGAAAAGAGGTTTTTCTTCATCTTTGGCATATGTAAGACCTCTTTCAATCTGATTTCCTTGATTTGGTCATTTACAATGATTTTTACAACAATGGATCTAATTTTAATGGCTTGTATTATGTGATTGTCTTCCAACTAAATTTTGGTTGCTGAAATTTCTTTATAAGTATCAAATAAATACTTATATAGTATCATATGCTTAGTTGCATCCAAATCTACAATCCACTTAGACATAACAGCTATGGAGGCTCCTTCACTTGCCATAAAAGCATAGTCATCTCTATAAAAGTTATCATGAATATTATTTATATTCTTTCTATTTTTTTTTTAGCTTTATAGAAATTATTAATAAAGTAACTTAATTTTCTAAAAATATAGTAATTTTTTATATTTCTTTTTAAATTATCACATTAGTGAAAATAACTACCTTTGTCTTGTCTTGAAAATAGAGCTGAATATTTTTTTTGAAGCTCAATTTTTTTTTCTTGATCATCTTATGAGCAACCCTTGATGTGACATAATTCATGATAAGCTCTTTTATATTGATAGATTCTAATATTACAATGAAGTAGTTGTAGGACTTAGGAAGGCTCATGAATAATGTCAACACAATGTCCTTATGATCAACTAGTTTGTCAACAACTGCTAGTTGGTTTGTAAGTACTTTTACCTTGTTGACATGAGCTATGAGGTCATTTCTTTCTTCCATCTTTGCTATTATAAACTTCTTCCTTGTTCATAGAATAATAGCCAGGTTTCTACTCTTATAGATATTACAAATAAACTTCCATGCTTCTATTGGTCCATTACAATCAATTACATGTGAAAAATTTACATTATCAAAATTTGATGTAATCATGCCAAAAACCTTCTTTTTACAATTTTTGGACTCATTTTTTATCTTGACATCAACATCATCAATTATCCAATGAAGCCAATAAAAGCTCAATTTTTTTTCTTCCAATGGTAGAAGTTGCTACTCCTAAATTTCTCAATTACTTTCAAAATCTCACATTTACTTGAAGCCATGTCTAAGAAAGAAGTTTATTAAAGAAAATCAAAAAAAAAAAAAAAAAAAAAAAAAAAAACTCTCAAAATCAACAAAAAGGTGTTATTGCCGTAGAAACCTAGAATGCCCTCTTTATGAATAAACAAGTGATTTCATTCTTGAATCATTCACAACTTCACTTATAAGACTTCTCACAAGTCTTATATTCTATTTGAATCTCTTATATAAGCTTTTCCACTCCCTAAGCATCCTTTTCTTTTCATAAAATACTTCAAACTTCACAAAATACTTCTTATCATTATAAGAAAATCTCAAAGAAAGATTATTACACAAAATTACAATGTTAGATTACAAATGATATAAATCAGAAAAAAAATATAATATTAGTGTTCTAAAATATCATTCTAAGGTATCTAACATCTTCTAAGATTATCAATGCACTTAACAATAAGTAAGAGCAAAACTACATCAACAACTTGATGCAACAATGGAATTAGATGATATAAAATCCTAACATCAATAACAATCAAAAAATCTATTCCTTACAATAAGTAAGACTTCAAAGAACTTCAAAACTCACAACTAAAGATATGTGGGCCTATAACCTATTGAAAAACAAGTACTATGAAGTGAGAATACTTAGCATTAGCAAGGTTGTACACAAAAATAGTATGAAGTAAGATATCTCTCACTTCCAACATCCATTACTTATAGGTGGTGGTTGCTGTCGTAATGGACAACTTCCATCCTTTGATAAATATATCCATCCAATATTCTACTAAGATTATTTATTGTTATCTTATCCACTATAAAAATATGCTTTTAGCATATTTTATATATTCTTAAGATCTTTCATCCATTCATCTACTTTATTTCTTAGCCTTATTATATACCAAGAGCCAACCCTTTAATCTATAGTAACTTACCTAAAGTAATATCTTCTATAATATTACTTATTCTACTTCCATATTTACTCATATACTTTAACAATCTCTAGGGATTCTTTTACAATTTGTCTTTATAAGAGTGAAGAATTTTCCTTTCTAGTATTGTATAGCTTGGCCATAAAATAACAATGGAGATTCTTCTACTTTAAGATGCAATTGCTCAGGGCTTAATAAAGAAGTCAAAGAAATCATGTGCTACTCAAGTTTATCTCTAATAATTCTTACTTTATTTAGTCTTTTTGACAAAGATCTATCATCAGCACTTTATTGTAATTCACAAAAATTTGCTCAAACTATTAGAATGCCAAACATAATGGCTTTTTCAATTCTTTGATGATCCTTCATTAGATATAACAAAAAAAATTTGGATGAAAATAGTTGTGAGTGGTAAGCACTATGTTTTAAACAAAAAAATTGAATAAATTTTTAGAATTGAGTGTGCTATGTGATATAATATATATACTTGCTAATTTTTTTTTTTAGGTCTTTCTTTCAAAAATGAGCAACATTCTTATATTTTTTTCTCCATCTTTGTGTAATCTCTTACATATCCCACTAATACTTGTAGGGATTGTGAATAATAAGAATAGTACATGATTCTAGTCATTGCAACAACAAATTGTGTCAATTATGATAACACTAGGCTAGGCATTTTGCAATTGAATACTGTACAAGAAGCACAAAAGGAAACATGTTACTGAAATCCTCTTATATCAAGTATTCATGAATTAAGACTTTCATTACCCTATACCTGGAATTTTAGGGATTATAAAATAAAAACATGACAGCCTATCAAAGAACTTTTTAAATCATTCTTGTATTGTCCTCCACAACACCTTAGAAATATTTCTATTCTTTTATTTTAAGAAAAGTGAGCTCAAACTAAATAATAAAATAGGAGAAAATCTAATTCAAGATTAAAGATTTTCATCAAGGCCTACTTGACAACAATTTTTATTCTAATTTTATATAATATTGTTATATTCAATTTCAAAAAGATAAACTTTTGTCATATTATTTGGCAAAATACTTTTTTGAAGCTTGTTAGAAAACATATATACTTTAATAATAAATAAAATTAATAAAAAATAATATAATTCATTAATAAAATTTATTTTATTAAATAAATTTTTTAAAATATCAATAGTTTATTTTATTTTAAATAAATTATATTTAAATTTTTAAATAATTTGAAGTTTATTATTAAGGACATGAATTATAAAGAACCAAATAATGAATATAGTCTTTTGTCACTAAAAAAGAATAAATGATTATTCAAAGTTAGTACACTATTAAAACTAGAATAGATATTATTAAAAAAAAAATCTAGAGACTCTTGAAATAAGATTAAGAATAAAAAAGATAGTGGCAAGAATGAAGAAGGCTTCATTTTTACTTCTATATATACAATTTAATTAGGAGCTATATATCAACATTTTACAAAACATCTAATACGTGTCCAAATTATGAGACATATGTCTAACTTAGAAGATAAGTTTCTTATATGTACAATATGTGGCTAACTTATACTACACATTATCAATATATATGATATGTAGCCAACTTATTAGCTAATTTTTCAACCTATTAATTATGTGGAAACTTGTATAAAGTCAAATCCTTATGTATTAAGCTTTTAAAAAGATTTTCTATAAGATAATATCAAATCTATTTATTTTTACTTATTCCTATTTATTTCTACATTAATCCTTTAATTTAAATAAATATGTGTGTCCATGATATTATCCTTCATCTTAAAGATGAGTTTCTCAAATATTGGTTATTACATGTTGAAGAAATTTAAGATGCAATAAATTATATTTTTTATAAATTCTAATTTTTGTTTTCTTTTAAGGTAGTTGATAGGTTCTCTCAACCATTTATAGTGTTTCATAGTAAGCCAAAAAGACTACTTTTATATTAGATCATTGTTAATGCCTTTGTGACTTTCTTCAAATAAAAGATTTAGAACACCATCAAAAGTAGTTTCTAACTTTAATTATATCACAAAACATTAAAAGTCTCTATTAAGGTCATGATACCAAACAAATTATATTTCACTATCTACTATCATAGATATATTATCATGGACATACATACTTATTCTAATAATTATTTATATAATTAAGTAGAAATAGGTAAAAATAGATAAAAGTAGATTTATTTATAATATCTTCTAAAACAGATTTTCAAAAGCTTTATAGACATAATTTTGACTTTACATATTTTTATGGTTGATTTTTAAGTTAGAAACTTGGTCAATAAGTTAGCTACATATCATACATATGGATAGCTTATGGAACAAGCTAATTATGTGGCATACATTTAGAAATTTTGCCTTATAAGTTAAGACATGTGGCTTACAAAGTCAACACATGTTGGAGGTCTTATAGGACATTGCCATATAGCTCTTAGGTGGATAGTATGTATAGAGGTAAGAGTGAAGCCTTCTTCACTCTTATCAACTTTTTTCTTGCTCTTATCTAGATTTAAGAGTCTTTAATTTTTTTTATCTTTTGGCAATCGCTATTATATTTTTTTTTTTTAATATACGTATTTTTTATTTCTATTTTGTCATAATTCTTTGAAAAAAGTCTCACTTGATTATTTGCTTTCATCAGATTCTTTTATTTGATAAATTAACAAGAATACACTTATAATATTAGAGCTTTGTCTTTTCTTCATTAAGAATGGATTATCCCATTTTTTAGATAAGACATAAGCTCATTAAAAGTTATAGATTGTCCTCTTTTAAACTGATATTATCTTTAGTATTTTTTTTATTCTTAAGTCCTTTTTTGTATTTTTTTTGAATGATATTAGAGATCTTTTCTTCTCTAACTATTATCATAGCAAAGCTTCTTGAAATGAAGACTACAATAGTATAAATATAAGAATAATTGAGGGAGTTAATACTTGCAATCATGAATTCAATTTATTATCATAAAGAGTGACAAGAATGGTAGGAAGAAAAGATATAGAGATGATTGGAACTGCTTTAATATTTGTATTAAATCATATTTCTTTTCTTACAGTAGAACATCCTTCTACTATTAGAAAATTAAGGATTGCATTGTATGAGAAGTTTGATGGTACAAGATCCAAGTTTTGAAGATTTATCAATCAAGTACAACTTATGATTGAACTTCAATCCCAAAGCTATCTAACTCTAAGATCTTAAGTTAGATTTATTAATATTCTATTTTCACATTCAACATTATCATAATTTTTATCTTTTTTTGAATGATAAGATTCAATATTGGATAATCTAAAGGCTTTTTTGATGGAATTTTGATCTATGTATGATGAACATGATGTAATTTATATTGCAACCAATAAGATGTGTATTTTGTGACAAGGCAATTAATTAATAATTTTATATACCTCATAGTTTTAACAACTTAGAATTGATATTAAATGGAATGATGCTATATTTATTAGCTAATTTATTTATAAATTTTAAAACTAAACTTTTAGCATAAATAAGTTTAGTTTTTTTCATAATATAATTAAATTTATATTTGTAGATGCAAGAGCTTTCTTGCATGCTACAAAAGTAGAATTACCTTGTGTCATTTATATCGCATTTATTTCTAATGGTGGAAAGACTTCAAGTGGTATTTCAAGCCAATATTAAGATTTTTAAGATATATTTTAGAAAAAAAATACAGATACTCTTCTAAAAAATTATTTCTATGATTATTCAATTGACCTTTAAGAAGGAATTTAATTGCAATTTGGAAAAATTTATAGTTTATTACAAAATAAGTTAGCTGAATTTAATGAGTATATTGAAGAAAATCTAGCTAAGAACTTCATATGCCATTCCAAATCTCCAACATGAGCTCCAATTTTATTTATTAAGAAAAAAGATGGATCATTGCACATATGTGTCAATTATCAAAGACTCAATAAAATCACCTTCAAGAACAAGTACCCACTATCTTTATTATTTAGACTTCTTGATTGATTGAATCAATGCAAGATCTATACAAAAATAGATCAACAAAGAGCATACAATTTGGTATGCTTTAAAAAAAGAATTGAATGAAAGACTCCATTTGGTATGCTTTAAAATAAGTGATATAACATCATGACTTTTGGACTTACAAATACACTTGTAGCTTTTCAGTACTTTATAAATGAAGTTCTTTGAGAATTTTTAGAATGACTTTGTTATTTGTTATCTAGATGACATTTTAATCTTTTCTAAGAATACAAAAAAATATAAACTTCATGTTTGTCATATATAAACTAAGAAATACATGACTTTATGTCAAGATAAAAAAGTGTGTATTTCATACTATTCAAGTTAACTTCTTAATATACATTATTTCAAATAATGGACGTATGATATATTTTCAAAAAGTTCAAAGTATTATGGATTGAAAGATTACAAATATGAAAAGATATGTCTAATATCTTTTAAAATTTGTCAACTACTATTAGATCTTTATTAAGGAATTCTTTCAAGTTACAGCTCAAATTATACATTTGACTTGTAAAGATAAATTTAAATGGAATCTAGAAGCAAAAGTAATATTTAAAGCTTTAAAGACAATCTTTATATGTACACTAATTTTATATTATGTTGACTTTTTTAAGACATTATTTATAGAAATAGATGTATCAAATTTTACTTTGGATGTGATATTATCACAAATAGAAATAAATGATAAATTTTTCTTAATAGCTTTTTATTCAAGAAAATTTTTAATAGCTGAGATCAACTACAAGATTCATAACAAAGAATTTGTAATTATATATTTTTTTAAAGAATGGTGCTATTATCTAAAAGGTGCTTGTAATCTAGTCATTGTTTATATGAATTACAAGAATCTTGAATATTTTATATCAGTACATATTTTGAATTATTGCCAAATCCATTGAAGCATGTCTTTGTCAAGATTTGATTTCAAAATCACTTATAAATCCAAAAAATAATAAGATTTATTAGACGCTCTTTTTAGATATTTTTATCTTATACCAAAAAAAAAAGACATCTTTTCATCTACAAAGAATGATTTTTTTAAAGCTAAAAGATTTTCATCTTCAAGTATTAAAATTAATATTATTTTTTTATTCAATCTTTCTTAAATAAATTCAATCAAGTATATCCTTTGATTTTCTTCTCATGATATCAAGAATTATTCTTGTAAGTCTCATGATGCTTCCAAGTTAAAGTTCAAAAATAACCTATTTTATTTCAAACAATACTTATATATTTCTAAAAGAGAAGTCTTTTTACGTATTTTTTAAGCATGTTATGACTTTTTAGCAACTAGACATTTTAAATACAACAAAACTTTGGAGCTTATATCTAGAAATTTTCAAAGGGTGTAAATGTAAAAGATAGTAAAAGTCTTTATTCAGCCATGTGACATTTGTTCAAGGTCAAAAATTCCTTGTCATCAATCCTATATATTTCTCCAAGCATTGTGAATATTTAAACAATTATGATCTTCTATTTCTATAGATTTTATTATAGATCTTTTAGTCTCAAGTTTGTATGATTTTATATTTATAATAATAGATTATATTATTAAAATGGCACATTTTGTACTACATAAAAAATCTATCATAAGTAAAAAAAATAACTAAGTTTTTTCTTAAAAATATCTATCGCTATCATGGATTATCCAAAGATATTATATCAAATAAAAAGATTTAATTTATATCAAGATTTAATTTTTTTTTTTAAGATTCTAAAGGTAGATAAAAACAACCTTTCATCTTCAAATTAATAGACAAGCGAAGCATATTAATCAAGTTTTAGAGCAATATTTGAGGTATATCATTAGTTATCAACAAGATGATTGAACAATTATTTTATCATTGATAAAGTTTGCATATATTAATATAATGTTGTATTATGCTTTGGCTATTATATAAAAATATTCTATTTATATTTTTGATATATAATTTACTAAATAATATGATTAAAGCCATGTTAATGGATTTTAATTTATTGTAGAATGTAATTAGATTACTACTTTGAAAAGAGGTTGTTTAAAGAACTACTATTAGAAGTTATATAACTTTATTTTTTTTTATAGTGGCTTTTAAGATTAATTTTGGTTGATAGTAACTTTTACATATTTAAAGTCACCTTTATTAGACATTGATGATTCTAAAAGTCTTATTTTTTTTCTTTTATTTGATGTTTAGGACATATATTATATAAATCTTATTAAAAAAAGGATTAGAGAAGAATCTTGGTAGTAAAAAAAAAATTTAGGGCATCCATATGGATAAATGGAGATGGACAATAAAAATTTCCATTTCTATTGGCCAAAAAACATGCCCAATGAGCTTCAAGGAGGCTGCTTGAGGCCCTATTAGGAATTAGGATTACACTTTCAAGGCCATTAGAATCTTTGAAGGCTAATATTAGTAAATTCAAGATTTTGACTATGATTTTGATAAAAAAATTTAGATGATTTGGAGTTTTTATAAAAGAAATATAGGCACTTAAAGTTAAGGTATTGATTTTGTATCTACTATCACTCTTTTGGACATAATGTGCATGTACAGAAAGCAATAAAAGATCAGCAACTGGATTTGGAAAGAATATCTTTTGGGCTACACTTTTTGTATAGAGCACAATGAATTTTTAAATTGGAATAAAGGAAAGATTGGAGGTTGAAGTCAGCATTTGCAATCTAAAGGTAGTAAGTGATTCAATTTACTAATGGTTGTATTTTGAGCTATATCTTGAGCAATTTAATAAGATTTTGGCTAAAATTTTTCAAAAAAGTATATAATTATGTTACTAAATTTTGTGTACAAATTTTGTAGTATTTGAATTTTGGATTTTTGAGATATAAAGAAAATAGTACTTAGGTGCTTGTAAATTAGGATTTAGAGCATCTAGTAGGATTTTTAAGATGGCAAAAGATCAAGAATAAATTTTTTATTTATTTTTTTGTAATAAAGCTTAAGAATAATAGTAATATTATTTGAAAATTTTAAATAAATTAAATTGTTGGATCAAAAGATACAAGATTATAAAATTTGAAAAAAAAATTATTTACAAAAAAAAAGTAAAAAAAAAAATTAAAAAGGTTTTACTATATTTTGAGCTCTTATGCAAAATAAAGGGATTTTTGAGAGCCAAGACTTTGTATATAAGTTGAAGGTGGAATAAATTACGTATTAAAGCTTAGAAAATAAATTAAAAGTAAATTCTTTATATCTAGGTATTCTGTGTATTCTCAAATTACAAATCATGCTATATGATAATGATATACTTTTTTACTCATCAAACACCTTTTATTTATTTATTATGATTATCATCCAAAACTTGATGCTTTTTACTTTTCAAGAGTTGATAATCCGATAGCAAAATATTTGGCAAATTGTTTGTTAGAGCTACGTACAATAATAAAGGCACAATTAAAAGAAGCTTAAAAATAACAAAAGATAAACGTAGATGCCTATTGCAAGGAACAACCACAATTCAACATAGGTGATAGGATATGATTATTTTATTATAATATCAAGACTACTTGCCTTTGTAATAAGTTGGACTATCATAAGCTTCAACCTTTTTTTATTTATAAGCAAATCAATTCAATTGCTTATTAATTATACCTATTGGAGTCAATGAAGATTTATCTTGTATTTCATGTATTTCTTCTTGAACCATATAAGGCAATGAATATATTGAGAAGAAAATATGTGCCACCTCTTTTTATAAAAGTATTTATTAATGAAGAATTTAAGATAGAAAAAGTCTTAAGTTTAAAGTGGTATCAAAATAGGTTGAAATATCTTACTCATTAGTATAGATATGATATTAATAAATATAATAATGAAAGTAGAAGCTTTTCATCAATTACATCTATCAAAATTTAGATGAAGAATAGTAAATCTTTGCTATAAAAGAAATAAGTTCAATAAAAGATAATATTCTATCTTATATTCTTATTTATAGCTTTTGTATATATTTTGGCATTAAAGAGATGAAAAATCAACAATCAAGAGATTCAACTCAAGAGCTATTATTTTCTGACTTATCGAATGAGATATTACAATTGTTTCAATATTTAAAATGATGTAATCAAGATGAAGGTCTTCAAAAATTATTGAAGAAAAGAAGTCTAAAAGCTACAAACACTTAGCATCAGCAAGGATTGTAGTCTAAGAGAAGTGTGGAGAAAGATGTCTCTTACTTCCAACACCTTTTACTTATAGGTGGAGTTTATATCCCAAGTACATAGACTTCATCCAGAGTCACCTTCATCCTTTCAATCTAGATCTACATCTAGATCTAGATTCATCTTAACCTAGCTGCCACCTTAAAATCCTAGCCGCCATAATAATAACTTCTTTTAATCCTTTAGTACCTTTTGACTATTAGCAACTTACTATGCTTAATCTTTATATGGTGGTAACTTACTAAGAACTTGCTGATCTTCAATACTCCCACTTTGTTAATTTTTAAAAGGCTTTTAATTCTAATCTTTGAATCAAGTCATGATGTCTATCCTTCACTAATACTTTTGTAAGCATATCAGCAAGCATGTCATTTGTAGTACTATACTTCATACCTATTATTCCATCTTCAATCTTCTCTCATATGAAATGATGTTGAACATCAATGTACTTGGTCCTTGAGTGATATTTTGGATTCTTAGCAAGACATTCTTGATTGTCATACATAATTAGAGTTGCTTTTAATTATACTAGACCAATATCGTCTAAAAGCTGCCTTATCCAACATGCCTCCATTGCACAATGACTTGCTACTATGTACTCTGCCTCCATCGTTGATGTTGCAATGGTAGGTTGTCTCTTATAATTCCGTGAAATGACTCCTAATCCAATGAAGAATACATATTCTATTGTGGATCTTCTATCATTTGCATCTCTAGTCCAATCCGCATCACAATAGCCTTGCAAATCAATGTTCTTACCACCAAGGCACAATTTGAAGTCCTTTATACCTTTTAAGTACTTCAATATCGTCTTTACCATTGTCCAATGCATTGGTCTAGCTTTAGACATGTATTGGCTTACAATACTTACTGTATATATAAGATGCACTCTTGTGGCCACCATTGCATATATAAGTGAGCTTACTGCTGTTTTATATGGAACACTTTGTATTTCACCTTCAACTTGTGCAAACTCCTCATCCGTGAGCTTCATCAATATCAAATTTGCTTCTAAGGGTGTTCCAATGGACTTGCACTCCTCCATGTTGAATCATTTTAATACTTCTTCAATGTACTTGATTTAGCTTATTTTAATGGTCTTGTTACCATGATTTCTTACAAATTATATTTCCAAGCAATAGTGCAACTCTCCTAAATCACTCATCTCATATTCCTTCTCTAATTTGATCTTCATCTAATCCATCTTTTTCATATTATTAGGCAAGATGATCAAATCATCAAAATAAAGGATTATAATCAACAAAAACTCTCTAGATTGCATCATATACAATGAATGATGAGCTTCATTCCTCACAAATCCTTCATTAACAAAGAAGGTGTCAATTCGTTGGTACCATGCCTTTGGTGATTGTTTCAATCTATACAAAGATTTCTTCAATTTGCATGCAAGATGTTCTTTGCCTTATTGTACAAATCCTTGAGGTTGGTCCATGTAGATGTCTTCTTTTAATTCTCCATTCAAAAAGGCCGTCTTCACATCCATTTGGTATATTTTCAAATCTATTGCTGCCCCAATTGCTACAATGGTTCTAATGGTGGTGAATTTGGCAACGGATGCATAAGTCTCATTAAAATCAATTCCAACAACTTGTAAATATCCTTTGGCAACTAGTCTTGCCTTATGCCTCACCACCACACCCATTGCATCTCTTTTAGTCCTAAACACCTACTTACAACCAATACTAGATCGATTTGCTAGAAGAGGTACCAATTTTCATGTACAATTGTCCATAAGAGATTGGTACTCTTCTTCCATAGCCTTCTTTCACTTGATTGTATCTTCACACTTCATAGCATCACACAAAGATAATGGATCATCAAGAAGAGCAACATTTGCATGTTCTTCACTTACATCAAGAAAGATGTGATCCTTCCACGATTTGCCATGTTGCCTTTTTTTTTCTTAAATGATATCTCCTTTCACTTGTAAAAGAACATTCACCTTATTGCACTCTATGTTCTTTTCCAACCTTATTCTCTCTTAAACCTTGTCATTTCTCACTCAATGGTTGGTACTGTCACGGACACAAAATACAGACTTGGAATCTAACAAGAAGTTCAAGAAGAAGTGGCAGAACTAGATTAAACAGATGAGTACAAGAACAACACCAGAAAGGTGAGCTAGAACTCCAAGAGATGTGTTGTCGAGACTGAAGAACCCTTCAGCCTCGACTCCTATATATACTACTGAATAGGAAGCTTCTCGAGCTACTTCCGCTAGCTAGGATGCTTCTCCAACAACTTCTACTAATTAGAAAACTTCTCGAGCAACTTCCTAGAATCTATCAAAATATTCTAGAACCTTCTAAGAATATTCTAGAACCTTCTAAGAATATTTTAGAACCTTCTAAGAGAATCTTTAGGGAATATTCTAAGAATCTTCTAAAACCTTCTAAAGGAATCTTTAGAGAATCTTTAGAGAATATTCTAGAAGAATATTCGAAGAATCTTCCAATGTATGTCCATGACATCACCTCCTCTTCTAACTTCGAGGTCTCCGAGAAGCAATGTTGTTATCAGTCAATACCAACGCAAGAAAATGAAAATCTGTCGCATCACATCCGCTATGAATTCCAATTGTTGTTCGCGAGGCAAATGATTCATCGGCCCTTGGAGCCAACGGTAGTGACCAACACCTTCAACCTCTGACCAAGCGTGGACTTCTGTGTCTTCATTGTGAAACTGTCCTCCAAACACACCTTCTGGCTGACCGTCGTAGGCAGGCTCGACCTCAAATACAATTACTAGCGATCTGTTGCTCGGTATCCTCCGACGTCGTCGTGGTGCAGGCGGTTCTTCATCTCGCGGTCGTCTTCGTGAGCTAGTCGCTTGAGATGACATAACAAGTGTAGTATCTTAACTATCCATGTCCAAAGGCTAAAATGATAAGAGCAAACTATAGTTGCTAACAAAGTTCTACACTATCGAACTATGGGTTTTGGAGGTGCCCTCCCCCCTTTTTATGCTACTTGATGAGCAAGCTTCAGCAAGAAGCTATCGTTGAATCGGCTTAGGTTTATGAGGATATCGTTGATGAAATTCTTGTACCTTTTTTGGTGGATTGGCAAGATTTTCGGCACGCTCCCACGTTCGTTCATTGATGTCGTATCCACTCCAATGCACTAAATACTCCAATTTTCTCCTATTACGCCGTGAATCTAGTACCTTTTCCACCTCGTATTCCTCATGGTTTTCAATTTCGATACTTGGTGGCGGACTTTGTACTCTTTGGGGAAAAGTTGACTCTCGATAAGGTTCCAGCAAAGACACGTGAAAGACTGGATGTACCTTCATAGTAGCTGGTAACTCCAGACGATATGCCACCGGATTGATCTGCTTCTCGATAACAAATGGCCCTAATCTCCGATAGTCCAATTTGTCATATGGCCGCTTGGTCTTGATATTCCGTCGAAGAAGCCATACTTTACTTCCAACTTTAAAAGTAGGCGCCTCATTTCGATATTTATCTGCAGATGCCTTGTAACTCTCTTGGGCAGATTGCAATTGAAGCTTCAACGTCGCTTGAAGCTCCGATAGTTGCTTCACAAATCCTTCAGCTGCTGGGTTGTTATTTGCTGAAGAACTCAATAAATCGAGCTTGGGGTGGTATCCGTAGTTGGAGAAGAATGGTGTTTGTTGAGTTGACGCATGAAGAGTGTTGTTGTATGCGAACTCAGCAAGCGGTAGATATGCAGTCCAATCATCTTGTTGATAGTTGATGGTGCATCGTAAATATTGCTCCAAAACTTGATTCACCCGCTCCGTTTGACCGTCAGTTTGAAGATGAAAAGCCGAAGAGAGCTTAATATCCACCTTCAATATCTCAAAGAGGGACCTCCAAAACTTGGATACAAACTGAGTACCTCGATCCGACACGATATCATCTGATAGGCCATGATAACGATATATGTTATCAAGAAAGAGTCTTGCGGTGTCTTCACTTGACGATGTTTTCTTGCAAGGCACGAAATGCGCCATCTTTGTAAATCGATCCACCACAACAAAGATGCTGTCAAATGAATTTGATGGCGGTAGGTCCGTAATGAAGTCCATAGAAACTGAAGACCATGGTCGGTGCGGAATAGGCAATGGCTAGAGAAGTTCATACGGACGATGTCGAGGGATCTTGGATCTTGAACAAACATCACAAGAAAGGACAAATTCCTTCACATCCTTCCACATTTGGGGCCACCAAAAATCTCGTGAAATGAGCTCCAAAGTCTTGTTGAATCCAAAATGTCCCGCAGCTGGAAAGTCGTGGCGAGATTGAAGTACTCGGAGTCGAGTTGGTCCTTTTGGGATATACAACCGCTCCTCAAAATACAGAAGATCTCCCTCCACCTTAAACTTGTCATTATCGACACGTTGTTTGATGTCAAGAGCTATAGAATCCTCAATGGTCGCAGTACGTACCTCGCTGAGGAAGCCGTCATCGATAGTTGCAACAGTAGCAAAAATCCTGAATTTTTCTGGTTTCAACAATGTTGTACATTGTTGATCAAACGCTGCTTTTCCAGCCTTTGGCGCAAGATACGATCTCCTCGATAATGCGTCAGATAATCCTTGCTGTTTTCCAGGGCGGTAGGTGATAATAAAGTCAAATCGTGATAGAGACATATTCCATCGAGCTTGACGACGATTCAAAATTCGAGCTGTCATGAAGTACTCCAAATTCTTCTGGTCCGTATAAACAGTCACTGGATGTGCAGCTCCTTCGAGGAAGTGACGCCACTCTTGGAAGGCATCCACTATAGCAAGCAACTCTTTGTCGTGGATCTCGTAGTTGATCTCAGCAGCAGAGAACTTTCGTGAATAGAACGCAACTAGGTGAAGCTTCTTGTCTAAGCCCATCTGTGAAAGCACAGCTCCCAAAGCAAAATCTGAAGCATCGGACTCTAAATAGAAAGCCTTTGCAAAGTCAGGGTGTACCAAGATTGGAGCCGTAGTGAATGCCGTCTTGAGATCTTGAAATGCTTTTGCTGCTTGTGATCCCCATTCGAGCTTGTCTTTGCTTGTTAGACGCGTGAGTGGTGCAGCAACTTGAGAATAATTCTTGATGAAGATCCGATAGAAGTTAGCAAATCCAAGAAAACACTGAACATCTCTAACCGTCTTCGGAACTTCCCAAGATATAATTGCTTCTATCTTTTTTGGATCCATCTTCAAGCCCTCTGTAGTCGCAATGAAGCCCAAAAATTCCATCTCATTCTGGTGAAATTGACACTTCTCCAACTTGGCATAGAGTCCTCGTTCGCGTAGTTTTTCAAGAACCAAACAAACGTGCTTCTCATGTTCTTCTTCATTCTTGGAAAATATCAAAATATCATCCAGATAGATGACAACAAAGTCATCGAGGTACTCCCGAAAGATATCGTTCATCATATGCTGAAAGATCGCTGGAGCATTGGTAAGACCAAAAGGCATGACATTGTACTCAAAATGGCCATACCTTGTACGAAAGGCTATCTTCCATTCATCTCCTTCTTTGATTCGCACAAGGTTGTAGGCTCCTCTTAAATCAATCTTTGTAAAAATCCTTGCACGTCCAAGTTGATCTAAGAGGCCGGAGATCAAAGGTAAGGGATAGCGATTTTTCTTGGTCACCTTGTTGAGTCCTCGGTAGTCTACGCACATCTGCAGTGAGCCATCTTTTTTCTTCACGAATAGGATTGGTGCTCCAGCTGGCGACTTTGAATGTCGAATAAAATTCTTGGCTAGATTCTCATCGATGTACTTCCGCAATTCTGCCAACTCCGTCTGCGATAGGTTGTATATTGGACCAAAAGGTGGTTGCGCTCCTTCCTCTAAGTCTATGGCGCAATCATATGGTCGATGTTCTGGCAATATATCGGCGTTCTTCTTCTGAAACACGTCTTCAAAATCCCTATATTGCTCTGGTATATTCGATGTTGAGATATTCTCGCCGCTAGTTGGAGCTGCATAAATGACAAATGGTGCGCCTTCCTTGGATGATCTTAGGAACGCTCTCGCTCCAATAAACATGGATTTCTTCATGTAGGTTCTACCAACAGGTTTATTATTATTTTTTTCAGGAAATATTATCCTTCGTAGCCTCCAATCAATGGACGGATTATGATCTTCTAACCAAGAAAGACCAAGGATAACAGGGCTTGATGGGGTTCTAATAATATTAAAAATAACGTGACTACTATGGTCCTTAAACACCACTTCTATAGGTTCTGATTCGTGGGTAACGTTGCCTGACAATAAGGGTCGTCCATCTATCACCTCTACGTGAACAGGTTTGGACTTCTGTACTAAACGGATCTTGTGGCGTTTAGCAAACTCTTCATCTAAAAAACAAGTAGATGCCCCCGAATCCAATAAAGCTAAAGTTTTTTTGTTTTTGAGGGCCTAAAAACAAAGGAATTGTAAAACAACGGGCAGGTTGGACAGAGAAGGAGGAACCTGATTGTTGTCGTGATATTAGATTGTCCAGCCGCACGGTTCCTACTGTGGCTAGGCGTCGTCGTTTTCCGGAATCATCGCACTTCTAGTCTTGACAGGGTGCCAATTTTGCTTCTTGGGGCAATTTCCAACCTTGTGACCTTCTTCTCCACAGTACAAACATAACCCTTCCTCCATACACCGTTTCTTCTCTGTTGGAGTAAGAGATCGGACACGCGCCGTGTCGATTTGCATGTCTGTTGCCTCCGAATGTGAGTTTAAGCTATTTGCAGACATAGTCACGTCGTAACGAGTCATTTGGTGTCTTGGACGTTGGTCTTGGCGACGCTGGAATAGGCGGTTGTCACACTTTACAGCTTGGCTAATAGCTTCATTGAGCGTTTGAGGATCAGGAAGAGATAATAGCAAGTCCTTCACATCATCCTTCAAGCCCCAATAAAACTGACTCACCAACGCCTCTTCACCCCAATTAATGTCACTTACCAATTGTCTGAAATCCGAGGCATAGACTGATGCAGAGCGTGTTCCTTGTCGTAGTGATCGGATCTTTGTTGTAGCCCATCGAACTTTATCATGCTCGCCAAATGCTTCTGCAAACGCCTCCAAGAACGTTTCAAAGTTGCTCAGGATTGGCGATCGCTTCTCGAACAAGGGAGTAAACCAAGACAGAGCTTGTGCTGTAAACAAGGTTCCAACAAGCCCAACACGCGCTTCCTCCGTCGGATAACGTTCAGGCTGTAAAATTGTTATCAACCTGATTTGGTTGACAAAACCTCGAAACTTGGAACGAGTTCCATCAAACTTATCCAGAAGACTAACTCGAGGCTCCTTTCGTTGTAGGACTACTCGATCTTGTTGAAATGGAGGTAGAACTGCTTCTTCTGGCGCAGAAGTTTGAGGCTGATATGCTTTAGATGGCGCTATCCCAGATGCTCCATTGTTATGGAGTCCTACCATGACTCCTTCGATCTCTGTTGTCCTATGTGACAACGAGGCAAGAGCATTTATGATGGCGTCTAGTTTGGATTCCAAACTTTCAGCCATTTTAACGTCTTAACCTTCGGCTAACCTTCAGAAAGAAGAAAAAAGAGTTTTGACAAGAGGACAATATTGGTTCAGAGGAGAGTACTCCGCAACCTCTAAAACGCCTTAAGACTCCAAGATGAGGGGTAATCCACTCTCTCCAAGAAGAATAAGGCTCCAATATTGAGAAAGAAGAGATATCAGTTTAGAAGAGGGTAATCCGCAACCTCTAAAACACTAGCACACCTTCAAGAAGAGGGGTAATCCACTCTCTAACAAGAAGGAACTAGCTCTGATACCAGTGAAAATGTAGTCTCGACAAACTGTCACGGACACAAAATACAGACTTGGAATCTAACAAGAAGTTCAAGAAGAAGTGGCAGAACTAGATTAAACAGATGAGTACAAGAACAACACCAGAAAGGTGAGCTAGAACTCCAAGAGATGTGTTGTCGAGACTGAAGAACCCTTCAGCCTCGACTCCTATATATACTACTGAATAGGAAGCTTCTCGAGCTACTTCTGCTGTCGTATTACGTGCTTTCCTGCTCGAGAACGCGCCGGGCGTCTGGCTGTAGAAGGTAGTATGGAGATTCGCCGATAGTCAAGCAGTCTATCAGTTTTTGACTGCTGGAATATAAACAACTGCAACAATGTACCGTAAATCTATACGGGTGCTCTTCGACTGCTTGTCGAAGTCCTTTTTGCCCCAGTCGGTAGGTCTCTAGACGTTACAGAGAACCCCGTACAACCCAAACTGTTAACCTTCAATACTGCTTTGTACTTACGATCTTGTATCCACTGACTGTCTTGTTAGATTAACCCAATAAATTTCATTCACTCCGCATACTCAATCCTATAGACACCCTTTTAATCCTTCAATCACAGACGTAACTCGATTTCACAAAACAGTCAAGAGTATTCAAACCCACTTCATTTAAAAATCCTGATTTACCATTACAACACTGACTTCAGCAGCGATTGCCTCAGTCTTCCCCAAAACTCTACGAAGAAGAAAAATCCAAATTCTATGTCTTTCCTTCCCCGACCTGAAGCATGAAGCTCCTCTCTCTAATTCCCCTGATCTTCAAAAAACCTCCAATGAAAACCGAACTTGTAACCTTGCAGAAGCTTGAAAACTAGCTCCCCCCTCCATTTCTCTCAAAAAAAAAAAAAAAAAACCACCCCCCAAAACTATATTCCACCTAACCTTATCCTCTGAATTTCTTCAATCTTCCGTCTTAGATCCGGAATTGGCTCCCACCTCAAGCTTGGATCCGAAATTGGCTCTCGCCGTCAAGCTTTCTCCTCCGTTTTTTGCCTTTAAGAAATCCATTTACCGAAAACAACGTTCCCTGAGACGGCACAGAGAACAGGACAGCCAGAAACAGAATCGAACCCCGTAATCGGGACCTCATTGAGTCGCCCGACCAATTCAGGTCCTATATTGGGAAAGTTGCCCGTAGTAACCTGGATGTTCCCGTAATTGGGTCAAATTGGTCCTCGCGTCAGATTGGCTAAGACCAGTAGTAAGACCTGGATTTCCCGTAACTGGGTCAAATTGGTCCTCGCGTTAGATTGGCTAAGATCCGTAGTAAGACCTGGATTTCCCGTAACTAGACTGCATTGGGTTGCCCCACCAATACAGGTCTCATATTGGGTAAGAGGACCCGGATTGGATTATCGAAATTGGATCCAATTGGCTCCTCGAACCCGTCGTGTGAATTGGTCCTTCTCTTCCTGCTGACTCCCGTTATTGGAATCGAACGGGGCATTTCAGTGTGCCCCGGCTGACTGTAACGGAGTCACTGAACCTGACCACTCAGTATTTGTACTGGAGTTGGTCGATGCTCCCGATATTCGAGGTAACTGAATATTAATAAAATTCCCCTTTCTTTTTATTTTCACTGTATACTCATGTTACAACACGACATCCACCCCCTCTGAACCTGTGCATCCTCCGGTATGCACCAATTTACCCAATTGCTGTTTGATTCAGAATATATCCCCTACGTCTTTGTCCAGTTCGTCTTTGTCACCTTCATTATCCATATCACTTTCATCTTCTTGCTGCGGAATCTCTGTACCTTCATTAAGGTCTTCCATATTCATCTCTGCGTGTCTTCGTTTAAATATTTTTACTCGCTTCCCTGCAATTGGTATTTTTAATTTTGTACCATCTAACTCCCGTAATGAGTAAGTCGCATTATCATGAACAGTTGGTACAACATATGGTCCAAACCAACGTTTTGAAAATTTCCACAAAGTACTATGTTGATTATCTAGACTATTGTCATAAATAAGTACCCAGTCACCTTCCTCGATTGCTTTTGGTCTCAATCAATGTTGCTTATCGAATCGCGCCTTGTTTTGTAACCTTGCTCTTTTTAACCTTTTCAATGCTATCTGGACATCTTCCGTTCTTTGCTCCAATTGTCGAATCCTAATAGCCAGAAGTTCTTCTCTTGTCAATCTATCTTCCCATGGTAGCATACTCCAAGTAAGTACCTTTTCTTCAATCGGCATAATTGGTTTTTGACCTATCATAAGTTCTATTGGCATATATCCTGTCACCGAACTATGTGTTGTTTGATCAGCCCATAATGCAAATGACAAAAGCCGTGGCCACTCTTTAACCTCCCCATTACAAGCTTTAACCAATACTTTCACAATCGGCGGGTGACCGCGTTCGCTTTTCGCATTCCCTTCTGGATTATAAGCAGTAGTCAGTGATAGTTTAACTCCACACTTTTCAAAGAACTTACGAGCTTCTTGTGCATTTAATTCTCCACGATCTGTAGTGATTTTTCCTACGCACCCGTAACGGCAAATGACATCTTCAAGCAAAAACCTACAAATCCCCTCTGTAGATTTTGTCCTCAATGCTCTTCCTTCTACTTGATTTGATAAATCTTCACGAGCTAAAACCAAATATCTCATCTGCCATAACCCAACCGGCATAATAACCAAATCAACAACCCATTTAAAATGAATAGCTAGAGGATACGTAGGATGAAGACCATCTCGATGTCTGATATTAGAATACGATTGACAGATTTTACATGACTCTACAAATGAGAGCACATCTCGATACATATTTTTCCACCAATATCGTTCCTTGAGTTTAGCAAAAGTAGCACAGATTCCTCTATGCCCTGCCCATAAACTATCATGAAACTCCTTTAATAATTTTAGTTTTTCTTCCCTTTTGCCTATCACTCGTTGTGGCATCCCAATTCCTTTCTTCGGTCTCTTCCATAAGAATCCATCTCGAAGTAAAAATCCATATGCTTTTTTTCTTATTTGTTTGAATTTTTCTGTAGACCAATTCCCCTGCTTAGACAAGGTATTCAAATAATGACCAATATCCAATAATTCTCCTTCATAAGATTCTTCAAGAAATAGCTTGTCTTCTCTGTTGAGATTTGATATTGAATAGAATTTCAATCCGACATCATCAATGTCTTCAACCATTTCGTCCTCCCTCTCGTATCTTACTCGAGATAGCATGTCTGCTACTAAATTGTCCTTTCCAGTGATATGCTTAAATTCTGGATTTAGTGACTTAATATAAGTAATCCATCTCAACATTGCAATATCTGGCGTTGAACAGTTAATAATCATTCCAAGCAATGGCAAGCAATCTGTTTCAATTACTACTATTGCCCCAATCAAATAGTCCTTTTCAGCTTTCATAGCCGAAACGACTCCCCAAAGTTCTCTTTTGACTTGCGAATATGCACGCTGACGAATACTTAAAACTTTAGCCCCAAATCGAACTGCAAATCTACTCCCATTCGAATCATCTTGACCCACCGTCCATCCAACGGCAATTGGACTAGCGTCTACAGTAAGAATCACTGGTCTATTGCACTTATAATCAACCTTCCTCAATATTGGAGGTGACATCAATAATTTCTTCAATCTTTGCATTGCCTGAATATGCCTTTCTTTCCATTCAAATCGGTAACCCTTGCGTAACAGTTCATATAATGGATCCGCTATGTGAGCAAAATGAGGGATCCAGATTCGATAAAATACACATGCACCCAAAAACCTGCGAACCTCTGTTAAAGAACCACAATTCTCTTTCATCCTTCCAATTGCATCAACTTTAGTCAGATCTGGTTTTCTTCCGTAAGATCCGCATAAATGTCCAACAATTACAACCTCTCGCACTCCAAATACGGACTTCATACCCGATAATGTAAGATGAACTTCTCCAAGCCGAGTTAAAATCTTTTCACAATCTTGTATATGATCAACAACATATCTGCGACACCCCCTCGTACCTAAAGTTTCATCCTTGTCTCCTTCTCTGCACCCTTTTATTGGAACATCATCCAAAAAAGGCATAGTCTTTTCCGGAATAAAATCTCTCAATACCTTATTCATCCCATTCATCATATGCGCAACTGAGTTGGTCGCGCCTTGAGGAAGAGTGCACATTCTAACCAATCCAAGCGGTGTCCTCATCGTTGTCATATCTCTACTTCCTTCGGCAAGTTGAAATTGATCATAACCTGAATACAAATCACCCATTGAATAGATCGCCCTTCCAGCAAACGCCTCAGCAAATTCATCCACAATAGATCCAATTCCTGCATTCCTGACAGTTACAGCATTCACCGGCTGCATATCTTGAATAAACCGCAGTGACCCATTCTTCTTAGGTACCATAAACCATCGACTAGAATACGGTGCAAATGAAGGTTCTAATATTTTCATCTTTATCTTTTCTTTCAATAGTTCCACCAATTTAGGTAAATGTGCCCTCGGTACTGGAATCGGTCTTAGATTCCAAGGTACATGCGGTACAGTGAAGTTAACCATAGGTGTTATAATATTTGGATCCACACACCCAATTTCATGAGATTCGAAGGCAAACGATCTACCTTGTTTAGCCAACATCTTTTTGAAGCAAGTAATTTCCTCCGGCAATAAAGAACCATCAGAACCAATCTTCAATTCTTCAAAAGTCTCTTCAGTAAACTGATGTCTAATACTCATTGGATCTCTTAAACTTGCTTCTTTTGATGCTTCTCCCATTTATTCTTTAGAATCCTCTGGTAATGGTCCGGCAACAGGCTTTACCTTCTTATCTGCCGTTTTATATCTCGTCTCTACTGTGACTTCTGGTGCTTGAAAAGATTCAAGCATGGTATAAACCTCTCTCGAATGAATCTCAACAATCTTATCATTATCCCCTAATCCAATAGATGTAATCAATTCCAATGAATCTTCCAGCCCATTTTCTTCATAAACACCCAAAATCCTCTCATCATCTTGTAATGTACCTATCTTGCGTAACTGTCCTTCAATATCATATAATCTTTTTCTTTCTTTTCTTTTAAAATCTTCAACTTTCTTATACATAATATTTCCATTCTCCAATATACCAATAAAACTCGCATCAAAGGCACCTTCATCTCGCGAGAGTACCTCCTCTTTTGTACCTCCATAATCTCGCTTTACAGTGGTACCTCCCCAAAATCCTTAAATCCTTCAACAATCTTTGGCAATAGTTTCTCCCTCAACCTATCTCGATTCCGTTCATGGTAAGGAGGTACTGTTAGAAATTGTACAGCTTTCCTCCCATCTTCGCTCCGTACCCTTGCATAAGCAGAACCATCGTCAAGTACCTTTGTTTCCATCCGTGTTGCCGTGATATAAGGTTGTCCTAAAATCAACGGATAAGACGTTGTATCTTGAACGAAGAAATGTTGCTCCGTCGCAACATCCCCAATCCGAATTTTGACATCTGGACAAGCTCCATATAATTCGCCTCGTGTGTTATTAGCTGCTCGTATTGCCCATCCATGTTCCATATCAATTGGCCATTTTTGCTTCTTATAAAGATCTTTAGACATGAGATTTATTTCAGAACCATGGTCCACCAAAGCAACTATTGGTTCCTCTATATCTCCTACCTTCACCAATACCTCAGTAGTTGCCCTTGCCCAATGCTTTCGAGTATAATGGCTCAAAGTTTCCATTTCCTTGTCACTAGAATCTTCGAAACGTACTCGCTGATTATACCCATTCTTTTCATTTGTTGGTTGCTTGTAACCAATATCAACCTCTTCTTCATCTCTACATATTCTTGCATCAATAGCATGACTCATTCCAGTTTCGCTCATTAATTGCCTCTTTCGCTTAATGCTGTCAATGATAACATCATGAAACTCCTTCTTTGCAATTCCCAAGACTTCTTTCAATGTGAATTCCACCTTAGCGTTTAATATACGTTCTTCCAACACCCCTTTCAAATTTGTTGCCGCTTCAATGTCAGAAAGTAGCTTATAAGCAATTGATTTGCCCTTATCTTTTGTCTCCGTTGTTTTTTCTCCCAATGATGCTGAGGTATCCTTTACAGGCAATTCTTGTGAAGCTGCCTTCCGAGCCTTGTCTCCTTGAGTTTGCCTCTTAAAAGAATTTCCTTCTCTAGTATCATCAAAATTTCCTCGTCTTTTTTCTTCCATCAAAGCTTCATGTTGGCTCTTAGCAATATATGCATGAACTGAAAGAGACTCAACAAGATCCTCCCAACCTGTTCTTCCTCGTATTGTAGCTGCAGTTCTCAATAACGCTTCTCGAGGTAATTTCCCTTCTTGCATTGTAGAAACGGCAGAAGCCCAAAACTCACTAGTTTCCGTACTTCCACCAATTTCATCATCTACTCTAGCACCATAACTTGCACTTTCTCGTACTACTGTTTCATGCTCTTTTAAGTAATCTTGAACCAATGCTCTCATTCCTCCCTTGCCAAAATTGGTTTGAAGAAGATCCTCCCTATCTTTCAATGCTATCTTCTCATCTTTCCAGTAAATAATTCCCTGCCGTATCATATTATTAAATTCATTGCAATCTTTTCTAGTGTGTGAAGCATCATCACACCAAATGCATCTTTGTACATATCCTTGTTTTGAAACATTCTTCAAATTATTTATAGAAGTATTCTCTTCAAGTCTTGCCAATTTGATTTGAAGATCTCGCATTCCTCGTATAATTTCTTCCATACCCATATCTGCTTTCTTTGACAAGGATGCCGAAGGTTGAACTGTAGGCATTGTCGGTGGTGTTGTACATACTGGAGCTTTGGGTGCTTGTACTGTTTTCGGAATATTACTCCTATCCTTCCTCCTTTCTTTTTTTGTAAGCAACCCCACCGCATCTTCAACGTTCTTCCACTTCGTTGTCAATCCTTCATCTTCTTCTTTGTCTTCAAGAAGGGGTTCTAATTTCTCTTGCAATTTTCCATCAGCAGCTTGAAGAAATAGATCAACTTTGTTCGGCTCCAATGTCAATTTTTCTACCTTCGATAATTGAGAGTACTGCCTCTCAAATTCCCTTAGTAGCTCTGTTGCTTGCAAATTCTTATTGGGCCGTTCAATCCATCCCAGAAACAGCTTCTTAGTAACGCGATCAGCATCTTCCAAGAAATATTCGTCTTTCAATGCATGTGAAAAATCCTCCCATGAATTCCCACAACGATCCGTAATCGATGTAATGTGGTCCCTTATCTTTGGTATCGTGGCAAGTCCAAATAGTGCAACCATTTTCTTCTCAGAAACCCGATTTAATTCCATTTCACGAACATAACATCTTAAATACCTTGAAATATTCCTCCCATCAAATTGATCAATTTTATTGACCACTGCTTGTAATGCTTTGGTTGCCAAAGCTTCCTTTCGATCATTGCTTTGCTGTTGCTGCATTGACAATGAGAAGGCTTGAAACAAACTAGCAATAGACGGATCCATGTGCATACCTTGTCCTTTAGAAGACTCCTCACCAGAAACTTCTCCCAAAAATCCTTCAAAATTTTTATTTTCGTTTTCCATAAAAATAAAGATAAAATCAACCGAAATCCAATACCTTCTACCTCAAGCTTTCACGTCGGGTTCACCACTTATGTCGTATTACGTGCTTTCCTGCTCGAGAACGTGCCGGGCGTCTGGCTGTAGAAGGTAGTATGGAGATTCGCCGATAGTCAAGCAGTCTATCAGTTTTTGACTGCTGGAATATAAACGACTGCAACAATGTACCGTAAATCTATACGGGTGCTCTTCGACTGCTTGTCGAAGTCCTTTTTGCCCCAGCCGGTAGGTCTCTAGATGTTACAAAGAACCCCGTACAACCCAAACTGTTAACCTTCAATATTGCTTTGTACTTACGATCTTGTATCCACTGACTGTCTTGTTAGATTAACCCAATAAATTTCATTCACTCCGCATACTCAATCCTATAGACACCCTTTTAATCCTTCAATCACAGACGTAACTCGATTTCACAAAACAGTCAAGAGTATTCAAACCCACTTTATTTAAAAATCCTGATTTACCATTACAACACTGACTTCAGCAGCGATTGCCTCAGTCTTCCCCAAAACTCTACGAAGAAGAAAAATCCAAATTCTATGTCTTTCCTTCCCCGACCTGAAGCATGAAGCTCCTCTCTCTAATTCCCCTGATCTTCAAAAAACCTCCAATGAAAACCGAACTGGTAACCTTGCAGAAGCTTGAAAACTAGCTCCTCCCTCGATTTCCCTCAAAAAAAAAAAAAAAACCACCCCCCAAAACTATATTCCACCTAACCTTATCCTCTGAATTTCTTCAATCTTCCGTCTTAGATCCGGAATTGGCTCCCACCTCAAGCTTGGATCCGAAATTGGCTCTCGCCGTCAAGCTTTCTCCTCCGTTTTTTGCCTTTAAGAAATCCATTTACCGAAAACAACGTTCCCTGAGACGGCACAGAGAACAGGACAGCCTGAAACAGAATCGAACCCCGTAATCGGGACCTCATTGAGTCGCCCGACCAATTCAGGTCCTATATTGGGAAAGATGCCTGTAGTAACCTGGATGTTCCCGTAATTGGGTCAAATTGGTCCTCGCGTCAGATTGGCTAAGACCCGTAGTAAGACCTGGATTTCCCGTAACTGGGTCAAATTGGTCCTCGCGTCAGATTGGCTAAGACCCGTAGTAAGACCTGGATTTCCCGTAACTAGACTGCATTGGGTTGCCCCACCAATACAGGTCTCATATTGGGTAAGAGGACCCGGATTGGATTATCGAAATTGGATCCAATTGGCTCCTCGAACCTGTCGTGTGAATTGGTCCTTCTCTTCCTGCTGACTCTCGTTATTGGAATCGAACGGGGCATTTCAGTATGCCCCGGCTGACTGTAACGGAGTCACTGAACCTGACCACTCAGTATTTGTACTGGAGTTGGTCGATGCTCCCAATATTCGAGGTAACTGAATATTAATAAAATTCCCCTTTCTTTTTATTTTCACTATATACTCGTGTTACAACACGACACCGCTAACTAGGACGCTTCTCCAACAACTTCTACTAATTAGGAAACTTCTCGAGCAACTTCCTAGAATCTATCAGAATATTCTAGAACCTTCTAAGAATATTCTAAAACCTTCTAAGAGAATATTTAGGGAATATTCTAAGAATCTTCTAGAACCTTCTAAAGGAATCTTTAGAGAATCTTTAGAGAATATTCTAGAAGAATATTCGAAGAATCTTCTAATGTATGTCCATGACAGGTACTCTTCATCATTATCATCATCCCAATCTTCAACATCTTCATTTCTTTCATTGCTGGTCCTAGCAATTATAGGAGCCTTCATCTTTTCAACCTTCTTTGGCTTTTCATCTTCATCATCTTCATTGTCTTCACCTTCTTGTTTCTTTGCTTAATTCAAAGATGTGTCTGCAAACACACCATTACTCTTACTTGGATACATCTCCAAGTGCTCACAAGCACTCTTGTGCTCCAAAAACTCAACATCACAACTTTTGATGATCTTCTTGGTTTTTAAGCACATTAGCCTACATGCCTTAGTACCTTCATAATAACCAAGAAATAAACTTTTTGTACCTTTTGCATTAAATTTGGACCTCATACAATTTGGTATTTTTGCATGTACAATGGAACCAAAGGTCTTCATATAGAAAATGCAAGGCTGTCTCCTACTCCAAGCTTCTTGAGGTGTCATTGATGCAAGAATACTTATTGGACACCTATTTCTTGTATACACTGCATTCACCACAACTTCTACCTAAAACTCATAGCGAAGGTTTTGAGCATAAAGCATGCTCCTTGCCATCTCTACAATGATTCGATTTACCCTTTCAACAATACTATTTTGTTGTAGAGTGTATAGAGTTGTGGTTTGTCTAGCAATTCCTTCATTCTTCAAATAAACATCAAATTACTTAGACATGTACTCACCTCCATTGTTTGTATGTACTACCTTGATCTTATATTCACTTTGTTTCTCAACAAGTGCTTTAAACTCCTTAAACCTCCAAAAGCATTCACTCTTGGCTTTAAGAATGTAGATCCAAATCTTTCTTGAATAATCATCAATGAAAGTGAAAAAATACCTTGATCCTCTAATACTTGTGTTCTTTATAGATCCACATACATCCAAATAGACAATCTCCAATAACTTGGTAGCATCTATTGCTACACTCCTTGGAAATGAGGCCCTTTGTTGTTTGACTTATATGCATCCTTCATATACAAGTTGTTTTGCATTTTGGCTTATATTCCCAAGATCTAAGTTACTTACCATAGTTTTGAGCTCTCTCATGTTCTTTACATTCAAATGGCCAAGGCGATGATGCCATATATTCAACTTATGTTGATTTGATGTAAACTTAGCAAATGAAGCTATCTCTACTTCATTCACCTTCTTACAAATGAGGTAGTACAAATTTCCTTCTTTTAAGCCTTTGAAGACCTTATCTCCACTCAATGTTATTACAAAACATCCATTCATGTCAAATTGAATTTTAAAACCTTTTATTACAAGTTTATTTATGGAAAGTAGGTTTTGCTTCATGTTAGGCACATGAAGGACGTTTTTTAGTCTAATCCTATTGGTTTGTCCATTCACAACCACCTCTACCATAATAGAGCCAATTCCAATGGCTTACATATACCATTATCTGTCAATACCATGTTTGATGTTGGAATAGCCTCATAAGTGTCAAATGAATACTTATAAGGTGTCAAATACTTGGAACAACCAAAATCCACAATCCATCTTGACATGGCAACGATAGAAGTCCCATTTGTTGTCGTCAATGCATAATCTTGTCCTCTAAACTCATCTTACATACTATTTGCATTCTCCTTCTCCATCTTTTTGTCTTTGTAGTAATTTTGATCAAAATAGCCTACTTTGCCACACATGAAGCAAGATTTGACATTACCTCATTGGTTTGGATAGTTTTCCTTGCCTTGATGTGAGTAGAGTGTTGAATCTTCACTTTGAAGCTATTTTTTTTTTCTTGGTTATTTCAAAGACAAGTCTTGCCGTCACATAGTCCATTGTAAGCTCTTTTAGCTTAATGAATTCTAATGCCACAATAAGGTAGTTTTAGGATTCGAGAAGGTTCATTAGCAAGGTCATGACAATATCACTTTCTTCTAAAGGCTTGTCAATAATTGCTAGTTGGTTTGCAAGAACCTTTATCTTATTGATATGAGTGATGAGGTCTTCACCTTCTTCTATCTTGCAAGTCAAGAACTTCCTTCTTGTATAGATGATAATGGATAAGTTTTTGCTCTTATAGATGTTGTAAAGAATCTTCGATACTTCCGCTGGTACTTTGCAAGAGATAATGTGGGAAAAGTTGACTTCATCCATATTAGTTGCAATCAATCCAAAAGCCTTCTTTTCACGATTTTTGAACTCTTTCTTCTCCTTCATATCAGTATCTTTGCTTGGAGCCTCTTCACTTTCATCTACAATATCCCAAAGATCCAAAGACGCCAATAAAAGCTCCATTTTTATCTTCGAATGGTAGAAATTTTCACCTCTAAACTTCTCAATAACTCTCAATCCTTCACCTTCACTTGAAGCCATGTCTAAAGAAGAATTGTATCAAAAAAGATTATAAGAAGAAGTCCTAATGCTATTAAAATTAGCATGAAGGTTTTACTGCCTTAGAATCACAAAATCCTTCTTTGTGAACAAACTAGTGTTTTTACTCTCAAAAACACTCTCAACTTCACTTTCAAGTCTTTTTGCAAGTTTGATGACCTATCTAAGTATCTAAAATCTGATTTGTCACTCTAATATCTCTCTTATATTCACAAATCATGTCTATACACCATAAGAAGCCTTTTAAGCACAATCAACAATTTTAGGACATGAAATTATAAAGTTAGATCACCAAGGATCTATCTCAGCAATAGCACAATACAAACTTTGCTCTTAGGTGAAAAAACAAAATACCAACACCAAAATGCTCTTAACCACAAGTAAGAGCAAACCAAGATCTAGATCTAGATCTAGATCTGAATCTCAAAATTAGATACTTCTAAAACCTAACATCAGCAACAAGAACTTGATCAACTCTACA
Organism: Physcomitrium patens; assembly: GCF_059467195.1. Taxonomy (NCBI): domain Eukaryota; kingdom Viridiplantae; phylum Streptophyta; class Bryopsida; order Funariales; family Funariaceae; genus Physcomitrium; species Physcomitrium patens. Next base: position 13,684,322 of record NC_143416.1, on the reverse strand, counting down.
CTTATAAAACCACTTCAAAGAACTTCAAAAAAACCCTCAAGAAAATGTGAGTGGATCCATAACCTATTGAAAAAAAGAAGTCTAAAAGCTACAAACACTAAGCATCAGTAAGGATTGTAGTTTAAGAAAAGTGTGGAGAAAGATGTTTTTTACTTCCAACACCTTTTACTTATAGGTGGAGTTTACATCCCAAGTATATAGACTTCATCTAGAGTCACCTTCATCCTTTCAATTTAGATTTAGATCTAGATTCATCTTAACCTAGCCGCCACCATAGTAACTTCTTTAAATCTTTTGGTACCTTTTGACTATTAGCAACTCACTATGCTTAATCTTTATATGGTGGTAACTCAGTAAGAACTTGTTGATCTTTAACAAAAATGACATGTTCTTCTTTAAATAGATAGAAAGATATAACATGTTTGATATCACAACCTTTGAAGAGACTCCCAAAGTTTGATGATTTTATTAGAACTAGGAACAATTCCTGATGGAGTTCCAAATATTTAATTTGAAAGAAGTTATGAAGGTCTCAACAACAATCAAATAATAGAATAGTCTTCTTACCTTAATATGAAATATTATCAATGGCTGAGAGGACCTATCAACTATCTTCAAAGAGAAGAAAGATCAATGTATGTAACAAATTTAATTTATTGCATCTTAGATTTTTTCAACATATGATGATTGTTATTATATTATAAAAAAAACTATATAATAAAAATATAATCAAAAATAAATTTTTAATTAATATTTATTCATATTAATTCAATAATAATTCAAGATATTTAAAAATAGCTTTTATAAAAGCCTCTTAGTTCATTTTTTTGTCTTTATAGCTAGAAGATTAAAAATTGGTTAGTAATTTTATCTTCTAGGTTGTAGAAATTCTTCTACTACCTTAGAAAGGCCATAAATTAGTAAAATCAGATTAAAAGAGATAAATAATTAGTATGATTGATACTAAGATTAAGTTGAGGGTAGGATTGGGCTAAAAAATTCCTAAGATAGATTAGATTGGTATCCTAGGATCAACCATTTGTAGGACAAGGTCAAAATCAAATCTATAGCCACTAAAATTATTGTCAAGGTCAAAACAAAGAGGCATTTGAAGGTCAACAATAAAGATTGATGAGCTAGTTTTAAGTTGATTTTAAAAGTATAAGGCTTATTTTTAAAGAATTTGGAATGAATTTATAATTATTATTCAAAATTAAGATTTATATTGGTGATTTGGAATTTATGCAATAGAATTAGGGCTAACACTCTTAGCTACTTCATATTATTGGTTTCACATCTACAGTTCAAAATTAGATAATACTTAGTTGATTAAGTGTACTAAGTGTGTATAAAATTTTGTACTTATCTAATTGTGCAATTGAGAGATATCTAGGTTTTGATATAAGAGGATATTAGAAATTGGCAATTTGAGGTTAGATAAAATTTCTATGATATCTAAAGTTTTACTAGTTGGATCAAAATAAAATTTGACATGGTAGTAGAAGACTTCAAGATAAAGTTATATATTGATTTTGAGTTGAAGTTAATAATTATAGAAGAAGAAATTCTATTGGAATATCTACATCAACTTTTAAGTTGGTAGCTAAGAGACATTAGTGTAGTTTTTAGATTTATTCTCATAATCTATAAGCTAAATTTTTTTAAACATGTAAAAGACTTATAGTGGAATTTGTATGCAAAATTTTGCACTAAGAGGATGGTCACATTAGAATTTATAACTCATTGACTAGGATTAGGGCTTGCAAGGAAAAATCGAAATTATCCAATTATGAAAGTAATAAGACAATTGGAATTTATATATAATCAAGGTTATTAAAAAGATTGTTTTTGAGTATTTTTTAGTGGCTTTAAGCACTTTTGAATTGAAATTCGAATTATTTTATATTTAGATGGTTGAAACCTATTAGGATTTTTTAGGTATTTATAAAATTTAACTTCTCCTTCCACAATTAGACATCCAATGCATTTCTAAACAAGACACATGTATTATAACATAAGTGGTGAATCTAACATAAAATTTTGGAGTAAAAGATGTTGAATTATATTTTAGTTATTTAGAATTGATGATACAAGAAGGCAAGGAGATTAAATTTGGATTTTTTGATAGAGCTTTAAGTAGAGCTTCAAGTGAATTTTTAAAAAATATTATACCAAGTAGACTTTGGTTTTTTTTTTTTATTATTTTATTTCTATAATACAAAAAAAGAAGATGCTATGAAAAATATTGTTGAAGACTACTACTATAATTTATGGAATTATAACTTGGAAGGATCTTGTAGAAGCTTTGTTAGTGCATGATTACATTGTTAAAAATCAATATGAAGCTTTAATAGAAGAAAAGAAGAGGTAAGATTTTAAGAATACAAGAAAAAGAAATACATCTAAGAGACAAACTCGAAGATAGAAGATTTGTGACATGGCTTCACACGAATTATTGATAGAGAATGATTTAACAACATTAAAGAAAAAATCAAAAGATTTATGGAGTAAAAATAAGTTGTCAACATACAAACTATTCTTTGATATTGAGCCAACAACAAATTTAAAGGAGATGCTTGACGAATGTGTGCTCAACGCTAAGGTTGAGTTCACATTAAAGGAGATTTTTGAAAATTGCTAAAAAGAAATTCTATGATGTCATTATTCATAATATTAAATAAAAGAGGTAATTAATGGAAAAAGTTGGATTAAGTCATACTATTGATGTATGTATATGTGATGATAAAATAGATAAATTTGATAATTATTCCAAATAATCAACAAGTGAAGAAAGGAATCATAATCAAAGAGTACTTTTTGATAAAAAAATTAAAAGAATAAAGAGATTTTAAATTATTATATTCAAAAGCATTGAGCTAGAGCAACTACAAAGACATTGGTGAAGGTAGGAAATATAGATGAGCCGCTTGTTGCTTTGATTGACCATGGTTTGGAAATAAATCGTATATCCAAGGATCTTTACATGAAGCAAAGATGGCTAATTGATATAGAACATGAATATGCAATATAGATAACTAATAATACATGAAGTAATTTATATGATACTTGCTGAGATGTAAAAATTTGAATTAATGACATTGAAATGGAACAAAATTTCTTTATTCAAGATGTAATATCTTATCATTTTATTTTAGAATTATACATTATTGTGACTGAGATGGAAACAAAGTTACTCAATGATGATTTATCTTATGTACGAATTTGTAGCAAAGATGGAAGAAGGACTGTATAATTTATGATTATGCCTTCAAATCATGAAGAAAATCAAGAAAAATTGAGAGAAAGTCCATTACCAAGAGTTGTTGAAGAATTCAAGGATTTTTGGAGAGTACTACTATAAAGTAAGATTATAGATGTATGAAAGGAGAAGTACTCTTACACAATGTAGGTACCTTTGATATAGGATTTATCACAATTTTTGAAAATAGAAGTATTATATAAGAATATTTAAGATTTAAATAAATAAATAAATAAATAAAAATTATGTGCTATTGAAAAAAATTGTGTCGATTAAAAATATAACAAGATAATGAAAAGATTACTAGAATTTATAAAGAAAATAAATTAGAGGATCCTTTAGAATTGATTACATTTATTTAATTAGGCGATGATGATAAAGTTATAAAAATTCATTTGAGAGAAGTTTATGATATGATTGAATCTTTTCAAATACTAGAGGTCATAGTTGAAACAAAATATAAGACAATTTATAAGAAAGTGAAACTTTTTACTGGACCTATGCTAGAAGATTCTAAAGAATAGATAGAAGAAAAATCAAGAAAAAAGAGCTTAAGGGATCTAAAGAATATTGAGCACAAGTTTACTAAAGAGACTTTTGACAAATTAAAAATTGATCTTTATAGTTTTTTCTTATTAGACAAAATT